>NW_015606226.1:0-553 GCF_001515605.1 Sinocyclocheilus anshuiensis | reverse complement strand
TGACCTCTCCGTTCGCCCTGTTTGTCCTGACTATTGAACTCAGCGAGGAACTGCGTGATCTGTCACCTCTAATACACTAGACTCAAAATCCTTTTCTGCGTGTTTGTCTTTTCAATTTTAATACATATGAGGAGAACAGGGCAAGTTGTCACAATAATTTGAGGCCAGCTAATTCTTGAGGTGGGCTTATTTTTGAAAGTCATAGTCATAGCAGTTACTACCGTCTAGCTCTTTGTGGTAGCAATATGATATATGATTTTTATAAAAAACGTCCCACCAGATCAAATTGTCAAGAACTTTCTCTTAGAAGTACATTGCATTTTCACCCATGAGAGGAAGGGTGCAGAAATAATATTCAAAATGTCACGACTTCTGACTCGGGACGTGGTGTGATGGAGGAGTCAGTCTCTTCACAACACTGGTAACATAAAAATGAAGCCGGATGCAATAAACATAACATTAAAAAAGTGCCATCTCTTTAAGCTTCCCTCCGTTGGCCTTATCTGTCCATTTTCAGAATGAGCTGGACATTATCATGAGTCAGCATTATTAT
>NW_015606225.1:0-553 GCF_001515605.1 Sinocyclocheilus anshuiensis | reverse complement strand
TTCAGAACTTCTGTTTGCTGAAACATCCAAGAACTCTGCTGACTTCTCAGACCTGACAAAGTTTGGTGCCTCCTCAAATCAGACAGATGTTGTTACTCTCACTACTTGTGGTAAGCAGAGTTAAATGCAATGTGATAATTTTGTCTGACCCTGGGAATATCCACCTTGGAACATATGATAGTTTTGCTGACGCAGCTCTTAGATTATATTTACATTTCTATGACATTCAGAGCAACAAAGGCTTTCTTGAGTGGTGTATAAAGACTGTGTAACGTAAATTCCACTACAGATTCTCCCCGACCCGCAGTGATCAGCTGATGTACTACAAATGTTTCCTCATTTCTTGGATGTCAAAGGACTTGTAAGTATTAAATGAGAATGTGACATTTTATTTAAAAAAAATATTATGTTACATTAGATGTCTGAATGGTTGTCTTTCCTTTTTTAATTAGATTGTGCAAGAGTTCTCACTGATGTTTGGAGCCGAGGTTGCTTCAAAGTTCCTGGAAAAATGGAACATCAGTTTTAAAGAAAAAGTCATCCAGGAGGCCAG
>NW_015606224.1:0-550 GCF_001515605.1 Sinocyclocheilus anshuiensis | reverse complement strand
CCTCAAAATTATGGGGAAGCTGTGCCTCCCCCGACAAGCCGCCACGGCATTCATTATGGACACAGACTACTGGAAAAGTCAATCCCCTCTGCGTCTTTGTGTGTTTTGACAGCATGAAATATTTTGGACTTGTGTGATTTGGTGTGTGTGTGTGTCTGTGAGAGTCAGGACAGTCTGCTGATTAGTGAACCCTGTTGCTGAGCTACAAAGGAAGTATTCATCAAGAACGAATGTAAATCATGTAATGGCACAAACACACCCACAAAATTGCTGCTTATCTCAATTTGCATGGTGCAACTGCCCAGCCAAGCCAGTTAGGCGCTACGCTGAAGAGGATGCAGTGGACCACCACAACCATAATCGGGCATACTATTTTGGATCATGGACAATGTGAAAAGCAAATAATGCAGCATAATAATTTAGAAAATTATATATAATTAATAAATTGTATAATTTGAACAAATAAATGGATGTATATATATATATATATATATATATATATATGTACACTACCAGTCAAAAGTTTGGGATCAGTAAGACTTGTAATGTT
>NW_015606223.1:0-552 GCF_001515605.1 Sinocyclocheilus anshuiensis | reverse complement strand
GAAATCAGGAAGGGGGCCAACACTTTTTCACACCACTGTAGTTATTGATTTGAAAAGAATCAACTCTAAACTGACTTCTAAACAATGACATATCTTTTAGAGCTGTTTTTACATCAGTAAAACAAAAAAGTTTCTCCATTCTGTAGTTGAGTTTCCATAAATGACTTTGCTATTTTTCCTGTTTATCACTGTGAAGCTGCTTTGTCACTGTTATTGATCTGTATTGTAGAAAGGTGCTATACAAATAAAGGTGTTCTTGATTGACTTGTCTTTAACTAGTATGGTTAAGTTTGATGATGATGATGATAATAGTAATAATAATATTAATAATAATAAAAGTGTAAATATAGTCATGTATAAAAATATCACAGCCTTGGTTCCATTTATAAAACAGAATTTTTACATAAAATGGAAGTGTAAAATGAATTTTGTGAATTTGTCATGAAACCACACAGTACAGTTATTATTATTAGTATAGATATTATGTAAGAGTGATGTAGGATAATCTGAGCTGTGTGAATGGAAATATGTAAAAAAAAAAAAAAAAAAAGT
>NW_015606222.1:0-553 GCF_001515605.1 Sinocyclocheilus anshuiensis | reverse complement strand
CTTTAAAGCCTCAAAGACAGACCCTACCAGTGACATCTAGTGGTCCGCTGCAATTATAGCAGCCACTTTTAAATGATTCACAGCTTGTTGATCCCAGTTTCAACCCAAAATCAATACTCTGCAATAGCAGCTGTCTTCATTATGAGAATCATTGTCAACACATGAAAGTGTTACTATGAAGCAGGGAGGGAGCACCAAGCATTTCACGTCTCCTTATAATGAATAACGCCACGCCAAAGATGCAAATCAGTCACCTCGCTTCAGGTCTTTCATTGACATATGAAGCCTCAAACGTCATCGGTCACGTTATCACAGAGATTTGATACAAGCCTTGACAGTCTTTCGAACCAGTCTGCTTCAAAACGGGCTTTGGAGCCTCAGTGTCAAATGTCCCATCTATAAGTTCTATAATTCAGGTTTGTCAAGATGTCTGACTGTCTGTTTTTTTTGTGTACTTGTGTTTTAGTTGGTGGCTTTACCAGTGGCGGTTATTCTGGGTACTATGAGGCTGGCCTCCCAATGCAGGATGTGAAGCAGCAAAGTTCCAGCTGGT
>NW_015606221.1:0-553 GCF_001515605.1 Sinocyclocheilus anshuiensis | reverse complement strand
CCCAGTGCCTTAATCAACCTGAGCCATGGCAGCAGAAAGGAGCTGGGCTGTCACAAACTCACTGCCATCGTCAAACCCCAGCCCTCTTCTTCATCCCATCTCACACACAAGAGCCAGCTGGGCGGCCTTAACCACTCGCCACGCTCACCGTTTATTCCTATGCAGGTAATGGCCGCACATTCATCCCTCATAACCAGGCCCTCAATGACTCTACTGATACCCCACTAGAAATAGGTCATAAAGATCCTCCTTTATACTCCTTGTGCTAGAGTCCAATATCTCTGAGGCAGAGCTTTTGGAATTTAGCACAGGACTGTGATGATTTAACCTGTCTAGGACTCTGTACTTTTCAGTTGATTCATATGAATAGATTTTGAATGACATAATGGCAGGTTTACTTTTAGATTTTTATATACTTTTTAAAATTATATCCAGTATATGGGTCAAAGACATAATATCCAATTTTGGTGTCCGTATCAAATACAATTTATAAAAGTGATTTCATATACATAGAACGCATATTAAATGCAAGTTAAGCGTCTGCTTTAATGAT
>NW_015606220.1:0-553 GCF_001515605.1 Sinocyclocheilus anshuiensis | reverse complement strand
ATTCTGACGGCACCCATTCACTTGCAGAGCATCCATTGCTGAGACGGTTTCTTTTTAATTTCTCCTAAACTTCAGAAAATGTAAAAATGTATCATTCTTTCTAATTTTGGTAATGGTTATTATATACAAAAAAAAAAAAGAAAATTTATAAAAAGAAAAAGGAGATAAAAATCTCTACAGGTTTTCCAAACTTAAAACAGCACTAACATTTATAGTACTAGTGATACTGGTAATAGTAATAGTTTAAATAATAGTCCCATGTGATATAGGGTTATGATGAAGCCGTAAAGCCCAGTAACTGTTTAAATTAGTTACATATAGTTATCTGAAGGTTACCGCGGTACTTATGCAGCTGTGGTTCAGCGCACCAGAGTAAAATGCCACATTATCATATTGATTAAAGGTGACGCTTCGGCCTGAAACTACACACATCATCATCACCGGCGGAGAATAAGCAAAGCTGCTCATGGTACAATATAAAACACCAAAAGAAGTTTTTGCACTGCACATCATTTTAGATTTAGATATGCATGTTGAAAATAAAATAAAAACT
>NW_015606219.1:0-553 GCF_001515605.1 Sinocyclocheilus anshuiensis | reverse complement strand
TTAAAGACTGTTGGTTATGATTCTCCTGCGTTCTCCTCGTTCCTCATTCCTCGCTCCTCACAGTAGGCACACCTTGACAAAAGACAGCACCTAACAGAAAGTAAGCGGCGCCCCTTCTCCCCGTTTTTGTTTTCGTTTTTTTTAAAGTGTTTTTGTTTTCCCCCCGCGATTATGGAGATCGCTGCACGCTTCATCACGCTAGCCCTTAGAGATCTCCCCTTCGTCGAGTATGCCTGGGAGTTCTACGGGCTCACCGCGGCAACGGCATTGGATGATGCCACCATCAACTCTCTGTTCTGGCAGACACCTCGGGACTACGCTGGAGGGAAGGGATCATCCGGTGTCTGGAGAGCGTCCTGCCCCAGGCCAGAACCAGCCCGCCGTCAAGTCCGCCGGCCATTCCTCAGTCAAGCCCGCCGGCCACGGCACTCTCCAGCCCACCGGCCGTTTCTCAGTTAAGCCCGCTGGTCGCGGCTCTCTCCAGCCCGCCGGCCGCTCCGTTCTCCCTTAACCAAAGGAGGAGGAGGAGGAGAAAAAGACTGTTCTCCGCCCT
>NW_015606218.1:0-552 GCF_001515605.1 Sinocyclocheilus anshuiensis | reverse complement strand
GCTTGTTAGTTAAGGAGGCTAGGGAAAAAGTGACAGTCATCCTTACGTAACTGCGATGACAGCCAAGATGTTATCAAACGTCCTCGGAAATCTGGTCCTTCGTTGTATTTGTTCCCCCTAGAAACAAACACATAAGATTGGAAAATGTACTCATCCGCACTGAAAAGTGAAAATTACAGCATTTAGCTTGAACTTTATTTATAATATAGAATGGCCATGTAGATGTCATGTAAATAAATTTGCAAACCATGCTTCTGAATTTGGGGGGTATGAAACAAATAATTATCCAAATTACTGGTGATGTGTAGCTGTGAAAAAATACGTCGTTATCATATACAGTAACCTTCAATAACTGTTGATACTGGAAGTCTGAACAAAAATATTTCAAACCTGGAAGACGTGGGAATTGTAATCTCATTGCTGTTTTCATGTTTACTAATGTTTGTTCATGTAATGTATTCCCAAACCCCTTAAATATTTACTTGGAATCTCAACAACGCATTCACGTTTACTGTTCTCTGACACACTGACATGCAGGCAAAACAAATATTT
>NW_015606217.1:0-552 GCF_001515605.1 Sinocyclocheilus anshuiensis | reverse complement strand
TCCGAAGATGAACGGAGGTCTTATGGGTTTGGAACGACATGAGGGACAGTAATTAATGACAGAATTTTCATTTTTGGGTGAACTATCCCTAGCTCACATTTAAAATTATTAACAGGATCAAGCATATTGTCCTGAAATGTCAGATTTGGAGTGTTTTCTAGAATATCTCTGCACTAGACATTTCAATATCAAACATGTAAATGTGAAAATACGCAGTCGTACCCAGCTCGCTCTCAGAGGCGGCTCTCATGGGTGTGATTGGTGGATGGTCTCCTACGTCCACTCCCTTTTTTGGCCTGTTAATGCCCTCAGAGAGCAGGGCTTTTACCTGTATACACAAACACACACAATATTAATCACTATACATTATTTTTGTGGCATATCAGGATTAAATATATAGGCCATGTATATTATAATACTAAATATTATACAAAATAATGCAATTAAACTTCCTACAAAAATACAATAACACCAACACCAAATCTTTCGATTTAATATATTATAAAATATTAGAGCTGTCAAACGATTAATCGCATCCAAAATAAAAGTTTT
>NW_015606216.1:0-553 GCF_001515605.1 Sinocyclocheilus anshuiensis | reverse complement strand
CGGGGGGCGAGGAGGGCCGGGAGAAGCGCTAACCGATCATTGCCAGTGGAATTAATTGGCTATTCCGAGAATAATGTCCCTTACTTTGGGTCCTTGGAGGGCAGAACACTAGCAGAGTCTACGATTTTTTTTTTTTTTCAGTGTCTTCAAAAAAGGACCGCTTGGGGGTACTGGCCGCATTAGGGTTTTAGCTCATTCCCCTAAAGGGCGGGGGAAAAAATAACCAGAGCCAGTGAACCGAACTCAGCTAATCCGCACCCTAATTAAAAACACAGAACCCCATTACACCTAGCCATATTGCCAATTGACGAACAAAAAAACAAACAAACAATTTTCTAAAGACAAAAACTGAAATTGAAGGGAACTACTTTTGTAATTTCTCGTGCGCAGGCGAAATTCAGCTGATAAACAGAAAACGTCAAAAACGTGCACGCAAACGTCACGAACAATGGATTTGATTCGGCTTGTGGCCAGCGTTCGATAAATGGCTAAAGACGGAGAGACCGTAGTGGTGCTTCAATCCTTTTATTCAAGGGGATTTGAATTTAAGCTC
>NW_015606215.1:0-552 GCF_001515605.1 Sinocyclocheilus anshuiensis | reverse complement strand
ATTCATCCAGGTTCTGTGCTTGCTTTTTATCCCGTCCTGTGCTTGATTGCCACTCAAAAGCATTCAGTTTTTTTTATGGCTGGATTATGACTCAGTGTTGGTAAGCAATTTTAAGTAAGAAGTTGGAGTCAGAGTAGAAGAGCTCTTTGAGCTATCTGATCTCACCAACTGCATTTCTCAGATTTCCGTGATGTATTCAGCTCCATGTGTCGCACCTCTCCCATGCTGAGACGACCTCATTTTCAGTGGCTTTGATGGGTCCTTTGAAACCGACAGAAACTCGGGACTACATTTTCTACATTTGTAGCAATACAGTTTTAGAATACTGTGCAGTTACTGTTTTATCATGTTTGAAAATTTAGACATGCTCAGAGTAGTTCAACTTTCAAATATTTTGTCAGAAAACATGGCTTTATTTGAATGGCCAAAATGCTAAAACCCTCTTTTAAGCGCCTTAATTCATCCATTTTAAACTACAAATCCACTGCTTTTAATAATGCATTTAATTTTATACAATTAATTCTATTATAATTTTTTTGTGTGTGTCTAATT
>NW_015606214.1:0-552 GCF_001515605.1 Sinocyclocheilus anshuiensis | reverse complement strand
ACACACACACACACACACACACACAGGTTTTTAATTACTCCTGTGAAGGCATGCTACAGGTTTGTGTGATGCAGGAAGTGACTTGTTAGTGGAAATTCAGGGACGTTTCTGTGTGAGACCAGAGTTTCCCCTAAATAATCTCACTTTCAGTCTGTGAAGCAGCAAACACGTCCACTGCTTGTGTTGTTTTAATTTGATGTGATTTCTCATTGAACGTTGGGCCTGTTCTTCTGTTGTTCACGCTTGTAGATGCTGGTGTATTCACGGAAACATCACGCACATTCTCCTCACAAAATGTAAAAATCTAGTTCGTGGTGTTTATGTATTTCATGATTTAGTCACATTGACGGGCTGTGAGTGTGTGTTTGTGTGATGAGCATGTGAGACTCACACACACACACACATACACGTGTGATGGCGGTGATTGACAGGAGTGTGTTTGCGCAGGCCGGGACGGTGAGGGACTCGATGGCCAAATCTCTGTACGGCGCTCTGTTCGACTGGATAGTCTTCCGCACAAACCACGCACTGCTCTACAACAAAGACCTGGAG
>NW_015606213.1:0-549 GCF_001515605.1 Sinocyclocheilus anshuiensis | reverse complement strand
CCACTGTGAACAGCCCTTGCTATTAAAGACACACATGTGACAAGCGGCTTGTCTGAAGACCGCTGTGCTAAACACTGCCCATTTACAACTCTCTCTCTCACACATGCGTCCATCGCTCACTGACGCAGACCTTTTCTCTCTGAAACACTCTGCTTTTATTTGTGAGAAAAAGTGTTTTCCCTCTGCTCACTCATATCTCTGAGTGACTGCTGCACATGGGGATGAAGGGAGAGGGAATGAAAGCGAGAATAATATTCTTTAAAGCAAAAACTACCGAGCATCACGCTCACACAGCCCATAGTTGTCATTTCTGACTACGACATGTACTCCAAACTTCACTCTGGGCAAAGACTGATCAAAAGACCATAGCTGGACCCCAGCGTGAGATGATGGAGTCCTGGTGGCTCCACAAGACTTCTTTACTTGCTTAAGCCCTAAGATGCTTTTATCCATAGCCATTTACAGTATATTTATTACAGTGACAGTCTCTAGCGAAACCAGAGGTTATACACACACACACACACACACACACACACACACACACACATA
>NW_015606212.1:0-552 GCF_001515605.1 Sinocyclocheilus anshuiensis | reverse complement strand
GATACAATAAGTGCTTGTCTCCCAATAATAAGTGGACATTTAGTAACCTAAATCACCTGCACAATGCCCACGAGGTGTACAAGCAGTACAAACAGTACTTTTTATTTGACATCTTCTCAGTAAATCGTGGCCTTTTAGAGGGATTTTAAAAATTGAAAGGAAAAAAAGTATACAAACATCACAGCAAAAAAAGAAATGCACTGCACAGCTGCTCGACAGCAGAGGACAAAAGAAGTGACCCGTTTCATCTCAACCACTACCTCCTTTTCCACCACCCTTTCCTCCTTGAGCCTGAACCCAAAAGCCCGAGTCACCAGCAAACAACATTCCTCCAGGGGAGCCGAGCACCCCTAACAAGAATCATTATGGTGTCCCAGGGAGAGCGAGGTGACAGCTGGCACCTCTGCACATGTGACCCTTGGTCATCGTGATCAAAGCCTGCAGAGGAGCAGCTGTGACCGTTAAGCTAAACACAGCAATTTCTGAAAATAGAAACAGCGTATAAGCTTCTGTACCAGTGGTAACTGGAAGCATCAGTAGTGGGTTAAAAAA
>NW_015606211.1:0-552 GCF_001515605.1 Sinocyclocheilus anshuiensis | reverse complement strand
GCATACACACAGTAACACAAGCTCGATAATTGCTGTTTGGCCAGCCCTGAGGTTGTTAATATTAAGCTGGCATGAAGCGAAAAGAGTGCCATGGAACTTTTTGTAAAAGTCAAAGTCCTGCTTTGGTCAGCAAAAAGAAGCCCACAAGCCTTTCACAATTTTCTCTCTCTCTTTTTTTTCTTCATTCTCAGAGTCAGTTTTGAAAGGAGCTTGTGAATATTCCATAATGTTGCCACGTGTCCTATACAAGAATGGCATGTTTTATCCA
The DNA here is from genome assembly GCF_001515605.1 of Sinocyclocheilus anshuiensis. NCBI lineage: Eukaryota > Metazoa > Chordata > Actinopteri > Cypriniformes > Cyprinidae > Sinocyclocheilus > Sinocyclocheilus anshuiensis. The sequence goes on along the minus strand of NW_015606211.1, from coordinate 284 downwards.
TATACATCCATACATCCATATGCATGAACCCTGCAACAAAAATTATATTAATACAGTTAAATGTGTATAGTTAAGTTTGGGGTTGGTAAGATTGTTTAATATTTTTGAAAGTAGTTTTTTTTACTCACCAAGGGTACATTTAATGGGTCAAAAATACTGTAAAAACAGTAATATTTTGAAATATTACAATTTAAAATAACTTTTTATTTGAATATGTTTTAAAATATAAGATGAATTTGTCAGCAGCCATTACTCCCGTCTTCAGTGTCACATGATCCTTCAGA
>NW_015606210.1:0-552 GCF_001515605.1 Sinocyclocheilus anshuiensis | reverse complement strand
TTCACTATGATTTCAATATTTGACATGGCCTTACTCAGTCAATATGAAAGATATAAAGGTTATTTTCACAGAATGTTCTTTACATCTTTATAAAGGATTATTTTATGTAGAAAACAGTAAATCACAAAAAAATAACCTTAGCTGGGTTTTCACAGGCAGGGTCACAAATAATATAAAAATAAAATATAAAAATTAGATTAGAAAATGAGAAAAGCTTTAATTTAAAGAACTTTAAACTAAATTTAAACAAATTCGAAATGTTGGCATGGCAGCTATCAGAAATAAAATACACTGAAGCTTAAGTACTAAAATTACTAAAACTGAAACAAAAATTATGCTAAATAGAAATACAAAACAAATGGCAAAAGCACAAATAATTACAAAATTAAACTAAAATTAAAACTAATAAAATGACATGATATAATAAAAATGACAAAAATAACTAGTGGTCGACCGATACTGGTTTTTTTACAGCCGATACCGATGCCGATATCTTGGAAAGCAGGGCGATATAAAGCCGATATAATTGTATTTATTTTAATTAATATTTAA
>NW_015606209.1:0-552 GCF_001515605.1 Sinocyclocheilus anshuiensis | reverse complement strand
GAACAATCTGCCAGGCTATTTTGAACAAATGTGCATAAACTACACACTTATAATTCTTCATAAATGTAAAGAACATTTAAATATGCCTTTACTGTTAAATACGATTGTCTCTCCTTAAACTCTGCTGTGTATACGTGGCCGTTGGTCCTTTATAGAAACATTAAAACTTATAAAATAAAATTATATAGGCTACAGAAAGCGAGCAACGAGCGCTCCCAAGCTGTCATTCACTTCAGCTGCAGCACGAAACCAATGATGCGCAATGCTGCGAATCGAATGTTGAGGCTCTGCCATTATTATTGAATTTCATTAGTCCCAGTTATGATTTATGCGCTAAAGTAAGCAAGACATGACAGGCTACAGTATCATGATTATGGTTAAATAAGATAAAAGATATCTAATATAAACAAATGAAATTACATTAATTTTTTTATTAAATATCACAACACACATTTATTGTTTTTAATTATGATAATGTAAGCGCAACTTGTGTAGATTTATGGAGTTAAAAGGCTTGACTGCTTCATTTTGGCGTATATTTGTATACTTTTA
>NW_015606208.1:0-552 GCF_001515605.1 Sinocyclocheilus anshuiensis | reverse complement strand
CAAACACACCTTCATGCCCTTCACATTACCCAAATGTGAATGTTCCGTGTCTCCTTAATTACTCCAAATATAATCACGCTTTAAACACCATATCACAATGAGGTTTTAATCACAATGTAACCGGTTATTAGACACTAATGACGGAGCTTAATTGTTCATGTTTTGGGGCATCTGCTTGGTCAAACCTGCATCATCCTTTCTGTTTAAAAATAGTTTTGGGGTCTCACTAGATCCATCTCCATTTTGAAAGCAACATGTTTGATTTGCCTGTCCTTCAGTGAAAGTCAAGTCAAGGCAGCAGATGTTGCCTTTGCAATAATTCATGATTATCTTCAATCATTTTCTTTAATGAGCTTTTTGTTCCCATGGTGATGGAGAGAACGAGTCTTGCTGTAATTCGACGGGGGAGACAGCTGTCTATAAAAACAAAGCATCATGAAAGATTCACGTGTGTTATTATAACACGGGAAGAAAGTCAACAGTATGTGTTTTGTGAGGGATCAGTGAGGCGGGAAGGATCTTGTAGAGTTGCATGGCTGCACTGCAGCACTG
>NW_015606207.1:0-551 GCF_001515605.1 Sinocyclocheilus anshuiensis | reverse complement strand
GTTTGTCGTATCAAACGTTTCAATATTATATTGAGAATTGTGGCATGCCTAATTCCTATAGAGTGGTTTGTAGCTTAGCTAGCTAGATTTTTTAATAGCTTGCCGCAAAATACGTACAGAACGTTTATTCCCCTGGAGAAACCTGGGTTAAGTGAAAGGTAATGATTTATGGATCGCACCTTGTAGGATTGAACCAACAACAATTTTCTGGATATCATTCACCACTACAAGTGATCCATTGAGCACTGATGCTTCATTCTCCCACCTCACAGAACCTCATATTAGGCAACATTTTCTGAAACTTCTGCTGTTTGGTTCAAGGTCCCTTAAGAGTATCTTGAACATTGGATTTATTTTTTCCCACATTAAACAATCTCTCCAGGTTGCTACACTGGGCAGCGGACAGTGATGCTTCGCAGGCAGGTGGCATTGCTTGTGCTCCACTTCTCCAATTTGTAACCCTTAGGCTCAATCCCAATTCATATTTATACCCCTTTCCCTACCCCTAAAAATACAGGTGCATCTCAATAAATTAGAATGTCGTGGAAAAG
>NW_015606206.1:0-552 GCF_001515605.1 Sinocyclocheilus anshuiensis | reverse complement strand
GCGGTATTCTGGTTACACTCTGGTTTAACATGCACACATGGCTCTCAGTGTAAACAACACACTCATACACACCGACACACACTGCCAGGTCCCCATGCTCACTCACTGCCTCACAGACATTTAGCTTTCCTTTTGTCTTCTTGTCACACACTTTGTGCCACAAAATCAGGCTGAGGTGTTGGCATGGTTTAGGTTTAGTGGTCTAACCCTGATGATCCCTACAGTGAGAAGTCTGACGATGAATCCTTGCATTGGTCAATGTGGATGCTCACTGTGACCACATAATTACCTTTTCTTTGTACTTTAGAATCATATATTACAGTTATGCAGTTAATGTTGTATATTGTGCATTTGGAAGGATACTATTCATAATTCAATATTAATATTTAAAACAATAATAAATCAATATATAGAGATATATTATACCACATTATATACACACACACACATATATATACATAAATACATACACTCTAAAAAATGCTGGGTTAAATATAACCCAGCGCCGGGTTAAAAAGGGACAAACCCAGCTATTGGGTTGTTTTGACCCAG
>NW_015606205.1:0-552 GCF_001515605.1 Sinocyclocheilus anshuiensis | reverse complement strand
AAAATATAGTTCTGTAATATAAATAACTAAGAGATTTCTACTGTAGCTTTATGTGGATCTCGAGCAACTTTGGCCTAGTGTGATCGATAGAATGATGTTTCCAGTACCACACACATACAAACATGAATATCTTGACATTTACATTAAATGTCACATGGCTGGTGTTAGTTCTATGGCATTATATTATAATGCTTCCACCAATCTATTACTATACAGTGCTCATAGGCAGGAGAAAAGCAGTAAAGACCAATATATTTTTTAGCCATTAAAATGGTAACGGTGCCTTCTGGCTAACAAGTTTTTGGTTCCTAATTGTGTCTTAAATTGAAAAGCTTCATTCTTATAATTTATTTTATGTAAATTTTGTGTAGAATACATGTTAAGTTCATTTCAGCTATTATGTGCATTTCTCATTTTCTATAATTAAAATGTATTATTTGTACTACCTCTCAAGTTTGGGGTCAGTAATTTTTTAAAGAAATTAATACTTTTATTCAGTTGAGATGCATTAAGTGACAGTAAAGACATTTATAATGTTACAAAATATTTCTA
>NW_015606204.1:0-552 GCF_001515605.1 Sinocyclocheilus anshuiensis | reverse complement strand
TGAAATGGATGATGATGACCATTCAAAGGCCGCTATCTTCCATTGCTGTCATACAGGAGCGTGTAGAGAGTAGTTTTTCATTAACTCTGACAAGCCTTTTTATGTGTATCCTCATTAAAGGGAGTATGGATTCATTACCAGGCTTGTCTTTTTGATGAAAGTCGACCACCCATTGTTCTTAACGTCTATGCTACGGAGACGCAGCTCCTGTGTCTCGGTGAAAGTGAATAAAAAAATGAATTCCTCCCCCCACCCCCCGTTTCATTAAAAGATGTAACTCGGATCATTTTATTTTCCTGGCGCTTTTCAAGTTTAAATTAGTCTGAATCTTGGTCCAGTGCTCTATGTAGACGCCATTAGGGTGTTTGTAGCAAAGCGCTATCGGCACACTTTACCCATCAAGATTGAATTATTCCTGCAGATCCGCCACTGTTGAGGCTTGACAGTTGACGTATGGTTTGATTCTGCCGACTGATATTCCTCTGAGCAATTAAAAGTTTTTTTTTTCCTTTCTAATGCAGACAATGCATTATTTGTTTTGCTGTTTATTAA
>NW_015606203.1:0-552 GCF_001515605.1 Sinocyclocheilus anshuiensis | reverse complement strand
ATTGCAGGGAATCAAACCCCAGCCTTGAAGATCCTGTCCAACTTCCGCCTGAAACGGAACACAGGACTTGTATTTTTGATTCCACTCCATCCTTGTGAATCAGCCAACGCCATCATACGAATCAATCATATTCTTAAATCATAAGATCTCAAACAATTAAATCACTATTTCATAACACATTGTGAACAAATATGCATCATAGCTAAATTAACCAAAATTACATAATTGAAATAACCTGATATTTAACACGATTGAACTGCCCCGCAGTTAAGCAGGGCATCAAACAATTAGCTTATACTCATTGTGTTCCTATCCACGGAATTTTGTTGTAAAAGGCGGAAGATTTAAACGATATGTAGAAAAACATGTTTACTTGTTAACAGCACGAGTAGAAAGAAGAAAATCCTAACATTTGATTATTTGTTGTATGTCTGGACATTTAGAATATTTTCTAGTCTATATTATAATAAAACTATCCACCCCGGTTTTTTCTTTCAGAATTTTACGCAATAGGCTATAAACCACGTTCACAAACAAGAAGAAACAAATACA
>NW_015606202.1:0-552 GCF_001515605.1 Sinocyclocheilus anshuiensis | reverse complement strand
TTTACGTAAAATGTGGTTCTACAAAATGTACATTTACTTACGTTTACACAGACACTGAAATGTAAAGCATCTAAACGTACAATATTGACGTATTGACAACACCTAACATAAATTATTTATGTATGAACAACTCTGCAGATTTACATATGAATTCTTATAAATATCGCAATTTCAGAATTAACATTTTTATTGAATTCAATTATCATATTAATGGCATCATTACAACTACATTTATTAAATTACGTTTACTCATTTATTTATAATATGCAAGGAATTCGTTCTGTTCTGTGTGATTTCTGCTGCCAACTCATTTGGAAGAATATAATGTTAAACAAAACTACTCTTTAAACCATTCAAATGAATATCATTTCTGCAATCATTTCGCCATTACTTATGCAATATTTACTTTGTTTACTATGGGACACAAAAGGTGTTTTCTACGACCTGCTGTGACTCACAATATAACCATAAAATACACCAAAAAAACACAACATAATTACAAAAGGATCCATTGTATTTGTACACTGTAATCCAAAATTTCAGAATTCATAC
>NW_015606201.1:0-547 GCF_001515605.1 Sinocyclocheilus anshuiensis | reverse complement strand
CACACACACACACACACACACACACACACACAGCATGCGCCGATCAGGGCTTGAAATTAACAGATTGTCTTCATTCTCAGGTACACTTTATCATCCCAGAAGGAGGGACAGTGGTGTGTGTGTGTGTGTGTGTGGCCCTTACTCAACTACACTGTGTCTGTGATTCTAGCATGGATTAATATCTTCTTCAACCAAACGGCCTTCAAAATACCTTCTTTCTGTTCCACAGAAGAAAGTTATATAAGATTGCATGACGTGGGGGATCGTAGATGATGACAGAAGGATAATTTTTGGGTGAAAAATCTGTTTAATTTGGATCCATTAATTATTTTATCAAATCACACTATTTAATTATTAGTTTGTCATTTCTTATCTGTGGATGGGAGATCAAGGGTCAGTCTCAGGAAAAGGCACCGTGTGTCCTCGTGACCTACAACTGATATAACTAACATTATTATTATTATTGATCATCACACTATTATTAACAGACTGAACTCTGCTTTGTGTGTGTGTGTGTGTGTGTGTGTGAGAGAGAGTGTGAGTGTGT
>NW_015606200.1:0-552 GCF_001515605.1 Sinocyclocheilus anshuiensis | reverse complement strand
ACACTGTTCAGCCTTCCCTCACACGCCTTAATGAGTTCAGCATGGACCTCACAGCGACTCCTTAATTTCACCTAATTGAGCAGTCGTTAGCGGCCATGTGCATGACACTCTGGCGTGTGAGTACGAGCACGAATGTGTGCATCTCAGATGGTCTGGCACAGTTAGCGCAAGGGAATCCGTGGCATGGTGAGATCATTTATTTGCCCTTGCCTCTCCACGTTGATCATTTTTATGCTTCCATAATGAGTATCTGTTAAGGAGTATAAACAGTGGGAATGCTGCTGAGCTTGATGATGTCATACGGCGGAATAGGAGCCTGAAGCGGGTCTAGTGGAACCAGAGCCAGCTTCTATTGTGAATGTCTGCCGCAACTGCTATGTTCATGAGCAGAACTAGCTACAATGCTTCTTTTACATTTTCTGCACTATTTCAGGTGAGCATGTACGATTTCCAATTCATTAACTGCGGTAAACAGTTAAACTATTTTGTGATTATTTACATTTACATTTTACATTTAATCATTTAGCAGATGCTTTTATCCAAAGCGACTTA
>NW_015606199.1:0-552 GCF_001515605.1 Sinocyclocheilus anshuiensis | reverse complement strand
TGTAGTCGCACCGGAACGTGCTCTGGCCATGCGGAAACTCGCGGCCTCCTTCGTAAGAGGGACCGCTCGCCCTCTCAAGGCGTTTCAGAGGATGCTGGGCCTCATGGCTGCAGTGTCACCAGCACTTCAGCTGGGCCTGCTTCGTATACGACCCCTTCAGCACTGGCTGAAACCACGGGTTCCATCACATGCGTGGTGTCATGGACGCCTATATATCAAGGTGAGCCAGACCTGTGTATCAGCCCTGGCCCCTTGGAAAGACTCCCGCTGGATGGAACAGGGTGTGGCCATGGGTATGGTGTACAGGAGGAAAGTTGTCATGACAGATGCCTCCAACAGAGGCTGTGCGATGGCAAATCGACTTTTGGCCACTGGTCAAAAGCGGAAAAAAGGCTTCACATCAACTGCTTGGAAATGCTAGCAGTGTATCGAGCCTGTCAGTTCTTCCTGCTAGTCCTGAAAGGACACCATGTGCTAATCCGCTCGGACAACATGTCTGTGGTATCGTACATAAATCATCAGGGAGGCCTCTCCTCGAAGCGCCTCTTCATT
>NW_015606198.1:0-552 GCF_001515605.1 Sinocyclocheilus anshuiensis | reverse complement strand
TGGTCTGTGATTTCTTCCAGCTTTGCTTCTGAACGTTCATTTACCAGGAGAGTAGAAAACAGGACAGTCATGAGAGCAGACATGCAATGGTCACACACAGAAATGGAGGAAATGAGTGGGAATTACTTTTTTCCTCTACTTATGTCTCTAAAAAGCCCACAGGAATATAAGTCCCAGCTTTGAGTGTGCATGTTTGAAAAGAGAGGATTTCAAGTATGAGACCGATAAAGCCGTTAAGTTCAAGGATTTTTTTTTACTTTCTGCTTAATGGGTGAATCTCACGAAACCGGTCAACAAGAAGTCCAAGTCATATTTAAACCCAAAATCAGAAAAAAATAATATTTTGCTTAAATACATAAAGACTATTTTTAGAACTATTCATTCATTATTTTATTTTATTTTGTTATTTTTTATTTAACAAGGTTCTCCTTGTCATAGTATATAACAGAGTATAGCAAATATTAATTACTGTAATGTGTAACAACTAGAGATCAACTGATATATTGATTTCCCGATATTTAAGCATTTTACAATAATCGGATATCGGTTTTG
>NW_015606197.1:0-552 GCF_001515605.1 Sinocyclocheilus anshuiensis | reverse complement strand
TTTCTAATAATTCAACGGCCCGTCGTCAATTATTCCTTACATAAATTAGCTAAATAAATAAATTAGCAAATTAGTTTACTTTTAGTACAATATACATGTTTATTAATTAATGTTAGTTTAGCTAGCGTACTTTAGTTTTTAACATGTTCCCCATTGACAAATCTACAGACACATTCTCCTCATCTGATTTCAGAGGCTCCAAACACTGCAGCCGACTTCTGATTCACCTGAGACAGCCTTGGAGGAGAAATTATGTGTCTTAATTTGCTAATATATCATAATTTATCTGCAATGTTTTATTATGATGTGATTTAATGTATAGGTTTTAATGTATATATATACACAGTAAAATCCTGAGTGTTAAATTAACGCTGCTCGGAGCATATATAGTCCCACTCTAAAAAAGTGTTAAAATAACACTGAAACAGTGTTAGAGTTTATGAGATAATTATGTGAAACAAAATTGCTTATTCAGGACAGTACTAAATAAAAAAATAGCATGCATTACACAGCAAAATCCCCAGTGTCAAATTAACACTGCTCGGTGTCTAT
>NW_015606196.1:0-552 GCF_001515605.1 Sinocyclocheilus anshuiensis | reverse complement strand
GTGTTTTTATCTGTCAAAGAGCATTCATTTTATCTAAGTAAGTACATTTTCTGAAGAAAATTTGAATGGTTTGCGGCCACTGTGCTTTGCTTTGCAGTTTCAAGGGGTCTAGGGCACTTCCATTTAAATGGATTTTGTGGCTCAACAAACTATAGGTTGATGCTGTAGTGGATATGTGCATCACTCAGGTGTAGAATTGAACTGATGACCTGGAAACATTATTGGCTTCTCAGGACATGCCAGGATGTTTATCCTTTATCTTCTATACAGTTCAACAGTTTAGTCCTCGTATACCAGGATGCAGTTCTTATCTTTACTGCCTGTACAGTGTCAATCCATTACACTGAAGAGAAAACAAAACTAAAGGAACTGAAATTAATACACCACTTTGTCTAACTACAACTGACTTTGTGTTTTACTGGTCATGACTGCCTGGCATGATGAGCTTTAGGTTGGTATATACAGTGCTGGGAAGCTGTCGGCAGCTGTAAGGAGGTTTGGGATTGAGGTGGATAATGAAGGAAAATGGGCCACTGGATTTTACAATGTGGC
>NW_015606195.1:0-552 GCF_001515605.1 Sinocyclocheilus anshuiensis | reverse complement strand
GTGCTGCTGGCCAAAACCCTGCGGCAGACGCTGCTGGAGCGAGGTCTCTACTCCGAGAGTGTTTTTTCTGTTTTGTTGTTGTTGTTGTTTAACCCTAACTTTTTCTTATTTTTTTTTTTTCATTTGTTTTTTTTTTTAATTCTTTTTCTTAATTTCATTTATTTCAGTTTTCCTTTTTCCCTCTTTATTTTTATTCTTTCTTTTGGTTTTATCCTTTTTTTTTTTCGTTTCTTTTATTCTTTTTTTCCCCTTTTTTCTGTTTACATTCCTTATTTCTGTTTTTTTCTTTTTTATTTTTTTCATCTTTTTAATTTTGTTACTTATGTTTTGTCATTCTTTTTTCTCGATGTTTCTCTTTTTTCCATATATTTTTATTTTCACTTGTCTAATTTATTTTTTATAATTTTTCCCTTTGTATTTTTCCTTATATATATATTTTTTTATTCTCATTTATTTTTCCCCCCCTCTAATTTTTTTTAATTTATTTTGCCCCGTTTTTTTGTGTCTTTTCTTGTGTGTGTGTCTCTGTGTCTCTGTGTGTCTGTGTGTGTG
>NW_015606194.1:0-552 GCF_001515605.1 Sinocyclocheilus anshuiensis | reverse complement strand
GTCAACTCAAGTGACAAGGTTTTTTTTTTTTAGTTCCTCTTGGTAAGTGCTATTTCTTATCCCTGAGAATCACCATCCCAATGTTCATAATGTCCATCCTACATAGTATGCGAGTAAAATAAGTGTTCCAAAGCAGTGTATGCCAAAAGTCCCTGGATGGTCCATTTCAGGTTAAGTGTGGGTCTGTGTACATTCTAATGGTGAATATTGCCCACAATCCTTTGCCCTTTGGTGAAATATTTGGTTCAGATCTATAAAGAAACCACAAACATGGTGGATGTTAGGCTAATGGTTAAGTAGAAGATTTTAGATTAAGGGTTTAGTTACTAATCCACATTTAACCTGGCAACAAGTATTTAGTATTATATTTCTTGTGCCACAATGTCAACCAAATTAAAACTGGTTCAGTTTTAAAAGATGGTAGGACAACGTCTTGAAGGGTTATTTATGTTACTGTAAGAACCCCTTAATGCTGGCCAAGAATATAGTTTCTAACCCTAGTCATGTGTTGTATAATGAATTTGTGCTTCTATCAAATTGTCAATTGTGTGA
>NW_015606193.1:0-552 GCF_001515605.1 Sinocyclocheilus anshuiensis | reverse complement strand
GGTCCATGTGGAAGTGGAGGAACAAGGAACTGAGGCAGAGCCGGCAGAGCAGAGAGCCAGGGTGGAACCGACGGAGCAGGGAGCCAGGGCAAAGCCGGCACAACAGAGTGCCAAGGCGGAGCAGTGAGCCAGGGCGGAGCAGGCGGGGCCGAAGTCCACCAGAGCGGAGCGGGTGGAGTTGGAAACCACCAGGGTGGAGCCGGCGGATCTGAAGACCACTAGAGCGGAGCCGAAGACCACCAGGGTGGTGCAAATGACCACCAGGGCAGAGCTGAAGACCACCACGGAGGAGCAGATCTAACTAAAACTAAAAGCACAGGCCCTCTTAGCCATAACAGGACAGGCAGAGTGTTCCCAGACAGCCTCCATAGCCATGACAGGGTAAACAGAGCATTCAGGAATGGTCTCTTTGACCAGGACAGGGCATTGAGTGAATTCAGAGTCATTCTTAGTGACTGTAACAGGCAGGGCTGAGAGTTCATGATTGGCTTCTAGGGTCGAGACTGTTATGACAGGGGATTCACTGACGGTCTCCATGACCTCGTCAGGACT
>NW_015606192.1:0-552 GCF_001515605.1 Sinocyclocheilus anshuiensis | reverse complement strand
TCAGTGTTTCTGGAAAATGGTTATTTTACGAGGAAACGAAACGACATCTGCGGTCATGGTCAGTCTACCCGAGCTGTCACACAAATTAGGTAAATTATAACAAGGCGAAAATTACGTTTCATTTCGAGGAACTTGCGCTTTGGGACCGTGTTAAATTTGGCTAGTATGCGTCGTTTAACGTTCGTGGAACAGAGAAGCATGTGAATAACGAATTAAACGCGTTTCGTGCTGGTTTTTAGCATGCTCATTGGCATGCGCTGATTTTGGCGCTGATCTCTCATTTTGCCTTCAAACTCATGCTAGAAATACCGTTTCCGTCAGTGTCACTCAGGCTTTTGCTTCTGCGATCAAATTATTCAGTCAGCTTTTCCTCTATTATAGATGGCGCGTGTGATTTGATCTTCTCATAGATGCGGTGGTTATGTACAGTTATTAACGTTACATCTTTTCTCAAGCTTGCTGTGGTTGAACAGGACTAAATGGCTGCTCACTCTTAGTTACGGTTGTTGTTGGTTATCTGTGTGTTAAACCGACGTTATTAGTGCATTGACT
>NW_015606191.1:0-552 GCF_001515605.1 Sinocyclocheilus anshuiensis | reverse complement strand
CGTACCGAGCCGAGTCATACCACGCAGTGGAAAAGCGCCATAAGTGTTAGTCTGTAAGTGAGTGAGTGAGTGAGAGACTGAAAAACGAGAGACAGAAAGAGAGAGGGGGTTGCTCCAAGGGTACGGTCTGGCCAGCAGGGTCAGGGCCAGGCCACACACAGTCATCAACAAGCCAAGGCTCTCAACAAGCCTGTCACTTTCTCTCTCCTCAAGAGTAGAGATAATTACAACCATCCCAGCCAGACAAATTCCACAGAGCTGTTTGCTCTGGCCTGTTTACTATTTGTCTGTCTTGTCATAGACTTTCTTAGGATAATTTTGTTTAATGCGCAATGTAGACAACCAAATTGCACTGCAAAGAGCTGAATGGTCTAACCATAATAACCACTAATTATCCTGATGTAAATCCATCCACTCAGTAAGCGAAGTAACCAAATCTGTTACAAAAAATTCACTGGAACTGTGGCTCACCAGAACATAGAGAGCAAATTTCCCATAGCCGCTTGTGGAAAATTCAGAAAAATCACTCAAAGCGAGTGCGTATTGCTCCTT
>NW_015606190.1:0-552 GCF_001515605.1 Sinocyclocheilus anshuiensis | reverse complement strand
GTCCGGCTCCACTATTAGACCTAAACTGCTCAATTTCCTTCAGAACTTATATAGGTGCTATTTTGGTAAAAGTAAAAGTACTGTCTAACAAAGTAAATGTATCGAAACTATTGATGTAAGAATAATTTGTGTTAGATTAGAGCAAACAGTAGAAAAAAGTTACCAAATAATTGGGCGATAGAAAGGGAATCGTAAACTATGGTATTTTCATCTCTTATCTGTTTTATATTACTCCAAAATTGTTTAGGATTTTTAAAATGATTAGATAAACAATCATTATAATTAGATTTAGCATTACGAGTCATAGTCTTTGATACATTTCTTAGACTCCTATAAGATTCTCAATCTTCATTTGTTCTAGTCTTACGGAATTCAGTCTAGGCCTTGTCTCTCTGTTTAAAGAGACCTATAAGTTCTGCATTTATGCAGGGTAGATGTTTTCCCTTGACCTTTGTAATTCTTCAAGGAGCATGTTTATCAAGTACTCAAGTAAACTGAATATAAAAAATCCTAAGCATCCTGCACATTGGATATTAACTGATATCTATCCCA
>NW_015606189.1:0-552 GCF_001515605.1 Sinocyclocheilus anshuiensis | reverse complement strand
GCCCTGCTTAGTGTACAGCTTGATCTGTAAAGAACACACACATAGAAAACGTTGGTCATCATAAACCCATTTTAAACTGACTCTATAAAAATAGACCCAAATGAAACACGTAAAAACAATACGAACTACATGTATTGCTCGTCTAACTGTATGCAATTCATTTAGATAATGTCAGCGATTACTTTGAGTGAGGCAATGCTAATTAACTCAGGCAGATCTGTGCTAATAACAATATTAAGCATGCTTGGACAAATCATGTTTTGCTGACAATGCTTGACAGTTGGTTAGGTAGCTGTCATGCAACCTGCTACATTCACGACATACGGATCACCAGATTATGCGATCTACAACCTATATGCATAACTGTTTAGGACAGCAGAAGGTGTATATATCAGAGAATCAGTTCAGTTCTGATGTCCGGAACGGCATGCGCTTAATAATCATTTTTAAACCAGAACTCTCAAGTCTTCTTACCTCAATGACAGAGTAATTAATTTCCACATCTGACTTCACAAAGCCCCCGCAGCCTACCAAAATGTCATCAGTACCATT
>NW_015606188.1:0-552 GCF_001515605.1 Sinocyclocheilus anshuiensis | reverse complement strand
TATTTGTAAATGAAATCTTAATAATAATGCAATTGATGTTCAATAACAGTTGGTTTAACGCACTTATGACACTTTCTGATTTTCTGTGACCTCTTTAAAATTGAGAACTATTTATGGCCAATAAAGTAAAAAGTATTATCTAACTCCTTATGGGCTAATAACAAGAGCACTTGTTAATTACTGTCACGATAAATTAAGAACTCACTATTTGCATAGAGTATAAATATATAAAAAATGAATACATTATTTCCTATAAACTAGTTTGAGAATGATGTGTAAATACTTCATTACTATAAACTTATTGTAAAAAAGTTACAAAAGTCATCATGCTTTTCGCTTAGAATACTGCTCCTAATAATTATCCATTTCTTCAAAAGGATTTTGTAATACTAGAGTCATTACTAGATGATATTCACTTTATAATTAATTATGTATTTATATTAATTATGAAATGTTATAGTGGACATATATGACCATGGACAACAAAACCAGTCATAAGGGTCTTTTTTTTATTTATTGAGATTTATACATCATCTGAAATATGAATAAATA
>NW_015606187.1:0-552 GCF_001515605.1 Sinocyclocheilus anshuiensis | reverse complement strand
TGTGTGTGCACTTGGATGGGTTAAATGCAGAGCACAAATTCCAACATGGGACACCATACTTGACTACACATCACTTTCATTTTCATTAGGGTTATTATAGTTAACTTAAACTAAAAAAAACACAAAACAAAAAAAACCTAGTTGCTAAGACAATATTTCTTATTTTCCTTCATATTGTAACTTGAAGTACTAAAATAAGTAAAGCTAAAATTAATTAAAAAAAATAATAGTATATAGACAAACCATAGACACAAACAAAAAAAAAAGAGACAAAAACAGAAATGACTAAAACTAAAATAAAGTGAAATAAAAGAAAAAAAACTATTTAAAAATTTTTTACTTCAGCTTCAGCAAAGACAACATTTCCAATTTTCCTTTATTTTAACTTGAAGTACTAAAATAACTCAAACTAAATAAACAAAAATGTATTTATAACAATACTACATAGACAAACTATATAGACAAATGTAAATAATAATAATAATAATATTAATAATAAAAATGACAAAAACAAAAATGACTAAAACTCTAAAATAAAGCAAAAAAATATAT
>NW_015606186.1:0-549 GCF_001515605.1 Sinocyclocheilus anshuiensis | reverse complement strand
TAATAATAATAATAATAATAATAATATAGCATTATAACATTTAATCACAACTAATTATTTATCATATAAAGGCTTAAGATTCCAGCTATTTGACAAGTGTTACAAAGAAATATTACATTAATATGATGACAGTGCTTAAAATGTGCTTGCTTTTTACTGTACGGTACTAGTCAGTACTTTAGATTATTACAGACGTGCATCATGCCCTAAAATAAATATGGCAGAAAAGGTGAATTACACTGAATGGGAAGATTATGACTAATAGCCTAGTTTTCGAATACATGGATTTATTTACTTTGTCGATATTATTTAATGTGCCACAAATTAAATGTCTGAAACTTAAATTTAACAATTTGGTGATGCATTTTAAGCTGTCTTTTTCTGACACCTCTATTGCCATACCACAGAGGCCAGAAAATAGTGTCCATGAATTAAGAAATTGTTGACCATTTTTTATTTAATGGTTCCTTTGTTTAAAATGTGAGAATTGTACTAATTTGTTCCAATGAAAGAGAGAGAGAGAGAGAGAGAGAGAGAGAGAGAGAGAGA
>NW_015606185.1:0-552 GCF_001515605.1 Sinocyclocheilus anshuiensis | reverse complement strand
GGGCAAATTGATCCTGAAGGAGGAAATTGAGAAATCAGTGCTCATCCGCAGAAAAACACGTTCCCTGCCAGACGGGACAAACATACATTTGGGTATGTGATGTCTGTTTTAGTCTTAGTGCACTTCATGCAACATGTGCTTTCAGTAGCTTCATCTATTGACATTTGAAAGGCATATTCTATTAGAGTTTACACTCTTAAAATTAAAGTTTTTTTTTGGTATTGATGGTTCCATGAAGAACCTTGAACATCGTTTGTGTGAATAGAAAGTCTATTGAGGAATGTACGTATATTGTGCTTCTAATTAAATGTTTCATTGGCATTCATTGCAGGATCATCAGCCAGTGCTACTAAATCAGCCTCTTTACCTCCCTGCAGTCGAACAGGCCTCACGAGGGTAAGAGAGATTCATCTATACAGGCGTAGTATTTTACATTTTAATCATCATATGACTTTTCCTATAATGTTGATCAATTTATTTATTTTTTTTTGTCATTTAAAGTGCCCATATTATGCCATTTTTACGGTTCCTAATATTGTTTTGGGAGTCTCC
>NW_015606184.1:0-552 GCF_001515605.1 Sinocyclocheilus anshuiensis | reverse complement strand
TTCTTACATGTCAGAAATGGGCTTCTATAGTTATAAGTGTGTAAGTGAACACAATTCATTAGACTCAAAAGATAACGGGGTCGACCACAAGGGCTTGTGGGTAATATTACCAGAAAAGCATGCGTGGGTGTATTTTGAAAGTCCTGCAGACACCTTAGTCATATTATTTTCAGTGTGTCCTAAATGATTTGGGATGCACTCATTCAGGACCAGGACTAGTTCATCTGTTAACGAGAAGAATTCCTAGTTTATTTAGTCACAAACATTTAACATTTAATTGCGTTTTTTATGTGACTTAGATACACAACAAACACTATAATGAGCACACGCAGGTGAGCAGCGCTTTGATCACTTTCAGATTTCTGGAGAAAGGCAAGCACAAGTCTGAGTCATATTTTTTCACTATAGAATGAAAGACAGCAGCGCCACCTTCAGGTGAATGTGAGAGATGCCAGCTTCTTCGTTTACAGAGTGAACTGAAGTCAAGGGTTTGCTATCCTTGTGGGAACTCTCCATAGGCGTAATGGTTTTTATACTGTACAGACTGTATAT
>NW_015606183.1:0-552 GCF_001515605.1 Sinocyclocheilus anshuiensis | reverse complement strand
CTGGAAGCTCTCAGCGCACAGCGGCGGGTTGTCGAAGGTCAGGCATTGCTCGGTTCGGCCGTGGTTCAGCTCCGAGTCGATGTACAGAGCGTTACCTTCACCCCCTCCTTCACAAACAACACCATACATCACATTACAGAGAATCAGCTAGTCTAAATTTGACCGTCTTTCTTTCTATACTACTCCAAAGAAACCGAGGCTAATTGGATTTAAGAGGAACTAGGATTAAAAAAAGATATCTCTCAGTTATTACAACATTCAAAACAAACATCATTTCATATGTACTTGCTCTGTAATGGCTTAAAGCTGCTTGCTTGATAAAATAAATCATTACTTTGATCAAACAGCCTCAGTTGTGAAGTGCATTTATTTTGCATATATATACACATTTCTAACATTTTTATTATTATTACTTTATCTTATTAATTCATACAATATTTTAAATTAAAAAATATTTATTATTAGCAATATTTTAGGCAGCAATATTTACTCGCAAATAAGTAAAAATAATGTTTTTTAAAGAAATCTCTTCTGCTCACCAAGCCTGCATTT
>NW_015606182.1:0-552 GCF_001515605.1 Sinocyclocheilus anshuiensis | reverse complement strand
ATAACATCTGTCCCATCATCCCTCGCTTCTCTGTTTCACCAGCTGTACTTCAGTATCACGCTGTAACGGTTGACATTAATGGGACATACCTCTTCTGTCTGGCTCTTGTACTCCAATAAGCCTGGCTATTTTCAGATGCAGAAGATATTTGCTCATGAGAAAAGAAAACAGACTAAACCTTCCCTTGATTTCAGCACGTAACGAGCAATGAATACAGCAGTCTGGACTTCATCCAGCGAACCCTCTGCAAACATCAATCCAGAAAAACTTGTTATGCCTCACAGAACATTTCCAAGCTAGTGTTTTTCTAAAACCTCTAAAACAGGAAGTAGAATTAAGAAAATGGTTCCAACAATTCAGTTGAAAGATATAGCAAATAACTTATTAAATGGATAAATTGTCTGGATCCAACCCTTACGGAGATCTGAGATGACCGAACACTTGATGCTAACCCTGAACAACATAAAACTACCAAATTTAGCTTAATCACAATGTTTAATCGCAGTCGCAAAGTTTAATCGCAACATATAATCATTGCAGTTAATAGTGTTC
>NW_015606181.1:0-552 GCF_001515605.1 Sinocyclocheilus anshuiensis | reverse complement strand
CAACAATGTATTTTATTTAGAAACCAAATGTATTTATAATGTATGAAAAATCTATTAATTTACAGACAATACAGAAATGTATTGTTTGCCTGAAAACGATTTATTTAAACTGTAAATGTTTTTGGTAGTTGTCATAAAGCTAAACTGTAAACATATTGCCAATGCCTTTATTTTTAAAAAATGTTTCTGCTATAAGACCATTAAAATAACTCTTTTCCTCATTGGTCAAATTCTCAGTTCAATCCAAATCATCTTAATCATTGTTTCTTGGCTCATAATGAATCACATTGATGAGATGCTTTGTTCAATACGTCAGTGAGTATTTCAGTCCTGTTTGTAAACAAATTATATGAATTGATATTCTGAACCGATTCGACCAATTCATTAAAAAAAGAATTTATTATATTTGTAATATTTTGTAATTCGGTAGTAAGAGATGATTCAGTATGTTTGCTTTCGTTGTAGCCTAAACTGTATAGATCAGTGATGGAGGATGTCATCAGTGAAGTCCGAGAGCTTTTCCTGGATGAGGGAGTGGATGAACAGGTCCTG
>NW_015606180.1:0-551 GCF_001515605.1 Sinocyclocheilus anshuiensis | reverse complement strand
GCAAGTACTCAACACTTCAACTAGGAATATAGTATGTATATGACTTTGAAAGACATGTTTTTTGTGATTATTTTGCAGTACATGAATCTGTTGGGTAACGCAAGGTGCAGAGAGACATCTAAGTTGAGTTAGCAGATCAGATGGCTTGCATCCTGCTGGCACTCACCCTTTCAGAACCCAAAAAGACCTTTCGTTCCTGTGGAGGTGTGAAATCGATCTAATGCTCTAATGACCACTTCCTGAGATTCTGTAAGTGATTCGTTCAAATGCAGGGTGAATTAGGGTAACTTTTGACTTCTCACGCCATCACCTCACATTACAACCCAACTAGAATATCCTAATGTTTTGATTTGCTAATGATATTTTAATGTATTTGAAGAAAGAAGTCTCTTATGCTCACCAAGACTGCATTTATTTGACCAAACAAATACTGCAAAAATGGTAATATTATGAAATATTATTACAATTTTTAAGAACTGGTTTCTATTTGAATATATTTGAAACTGTATTTATTCATGTGATGCAAAGCTGAATTTTCAGCATCATTACTC
>NW_015606179.1:0-552 GCF_001515605.1 Sinocyclocheilus anshuiensis | reverse complement strand
CTCTATCCAAAGAAGACGTGTCCGGGAGCGACTGGCAGCAGTTGACCCTGTTGGCACCATGATCCGTACAAGACATGCAATTAGGAGGAGAGTATATAATGTTAGAGGACCAAATCATCTTTGGTAAGTATTACAATGACATTAGTACGTATCAGTCATATTATGTTTTTATCATGCCAGTTTGAACAAATCCTTCTCTCTCTCTTTTTTTAGGCACATTGATTCAAACCACAAATTAATTGCATGGAGATTTGTGTTTCATGGGTGCATTGACGGTTATAGTCGGACTGTTATTTACCTAGAGTGCTGTACAAACAATAGAGCATATACAGTACTTACCTTTTTTCAGCAGGGTGTGGCAAGATTTGGTTTGCCTTACAGAGTCAGAGGAGATAGAGGTGGTGAGAACATTGAAGTGGCCAGGTACATGATACACAATCGAGGAAGTGAAAGAGGGAGTTTTATAGTGGGACGAAGTGTCCATAATCAGAGAATTGAGCGCCTTTGGGCTGATGTAAATAGGGTGGTGTCAGAGTTCTATAAGCAACTTTT
>NW_015606178.1:0-552 GCF_001515605.1 Sinocyclocheilus anshuiensis | reverse complement strand
CGATATATCGATATCGTGAATTCTTTTGGACACAATAACCCAGTGAATTTTGGTTACTGGCCCCCTCGAACAATAGGAAAAGATGGGTGTCATCTGCCGAAACCCGGGATCAAACCGGGAAGTCGTGGCCTAATGGTAGCCATGTAGCCACATGGGACATTTTAAATCTATACATATGTATAGTGTAAACACTGGAAATATACACATTTTGCTTTGTGGTATATAAAACTATAACATGTTAATAATTTAATTAGTTTATTGCTCTAGAGATTTAGGAAACCAAACCTTATTTATATATTATGTGCTCTCGTGTAGTTACTAATTCGTTAATGAAGATGGGTGTCATAACATTTCTGTGTTTTTTCATTTCTTACTGGTATTTATATTTGAAGAATTTATATTATTTTGTTTCTGTATTGTCTAAACGGATATCTTTTAATATGTTAATACTAAGGCAGAATGAAAAAAAATACAGATACAAATGTTAACAGCAGAAAGACAGACAAAACAGAAATGCATAGAATGTGTGAATTAGCACAAGTGTGAGTGCAG
>NW_015606177.1:0-552 GCF_001515605.1 Sinocyclocheilus anshuiensis | reverse complement strand
GGTCACTTTGTATGCCGGTGTGACACGCGCCTCGGTAAACAGCGAGGGCTTCGTCTCCTGCCAAGTTTGCAGACTCCGCTGAGTCGGCTCGGCTCGCGGTCTGTTGACTCCGCCCCCCGCGCGGTTTGAATGGCAAAACTTCCAAGAGAGCCGTAACCTCGCGCGCTCCTCCTGCTATTCCCGTGGTGAGGGCGAGCTGTTAAACACAAGATTATTTGTGTTGATTCACTCACTACTTGTAACACCAAAGTGAAACGGGACTCACGGGAGGTTTAGAATTTAAGGTTGATAAACGTACATGTAAAAAATGCTTCAATAGCTTATCAAATAACAATAACAAAATGAAAAACAAAATTAAAACAACGTACAAACCCGGCTCAACTAATATAAAGTAATTGAGAACCCACACTTGTTGGGTTATTTTACTATGTTCTTGTGTATCTTCAAGGTATAGTTTAGCTAAAAATGGAAATTTGGGCATCATTTAGTCACCCTCATATCATTCAAAATCTTAAAACTCAAACGATATTTTGAAGATGTTACAGCAACCAA
>NW_015606176.1:0-552 GCF_001515605.1 Sinocyclocheilus anshuiensis | reverse complement strand
ATATTACTGCGTTACAGCAAAAAGTAATATACTACTGTAATATAATTACTTTTGTAATGCGTTACTCCCAACACTGCTTATTTCTAATTTTGGAAACATTTCTTACCATTATATATTTTGAAACCAGTTGTGCTGCTTAATAATTTTGTGATGAACAGAAAGTTCAAAAGAACAATGCATTTGAAATATTAATTTTTTGTAAAATTATAAATGTATTTATATTGGGCCTGTATATACCAAAAATAAACCGCCACCTCGATATTGATAAAGTTTGTATTAGGCTACATATGTGGACTCTTGATCCCCCCTCCAACCTCATCTGTAAGTAACAGGACTCTGTGTCTGGTACCTTGCGGATGCCTTCAGCAGGAGATGTCACAGAGTTGTCCTGCCCCTGATTTTTATTGATAGTTCTCCACAGCTCGGCGAAAGTGCTGTCTTGCTCCAAGGGGTTCGTGCCCTTCACCCTGAAATACTCGAACACAGCAGAGTCTCTCACCGTTCCGTAGCTCAGCTCTGTCTGCTTGGAAAGGTCTTGAAATGTTCTGGATT
>NW_015606175.1:0-551 GCF_001515605.1 Sinocyclocheilus anshuiensis | reverse complement strand
GAAACATTTCTTATTATTATCAATGTTGAAAACAGTTGTGCTGATGAATAGTTTTGCCAAAATAATTTATTTGAAATAGAACTCTTTTGGAACAATACAAACGAGGGCATTCCAGTTTATCGCTCACCCCATTCCACCCCAGTCTCCTTTCACAGACTGCAAAAGGAGCAGCTCAGCTCAGTGGGGACTGCAAAGCTGAATTTAAGACACAGAGGAGGGAATTAAGAATTCGGTTCACGCACACAAGCGCTCTTCTCACCGAAGCGATACTTTGTTAGCACTCTGTCAGAGCTGTGGAGAGAAAGTTTGGTGTCTGAGTGGGTGCCAAGGTTTTTACTGTCGATTATCTACCCTGGGAAAAGACAAGGATGATACACAGCAATTACAAACGTTCAGACACCCAAAACATGCTCAAAGCTCAGCTCATGTTTTCTAGAGGCCTCTCATTAGAGTTGTCTGAGCTCGTTTGCTCTCCCAAACTAAAGGAATTATAGGTTACAGGTAGTGCTGCACGATAAATCGAAATCGCGATTCGACAGAAGCTGCGATTG
>NW_015606174.1:0-551 GCF_001515605.1 Sinocyclocheilus anshuiensis | reverse complement strand
ATAACACAGGAATGCTAATGATGGGTATTTTCACAGTGGGTTCGTTTGAGTAGATAAGATGGTCACTGAGAAGGTCACCACACACTCAACCAATAGCAATCCTCACTGAGATACAGCATCAATACAGAGCTTCGAGTGCAATGAAAGACTTGAGCAAGTCAGGTCTGTGACTACCAAACCAAAGACGACATGAAAGAAACAACATGAATCACACTTGTTTTCAGCCGGAGAGGGATTTCTGGTGTGGTGCAACACTGCCCATACTGTTTACTCTGTGATGTGCACATTTTGACCAATGGTGTGTGCTGGTACTCTAATAAATACATTTTAATAAACTTCAGCATGACAACATGACAACATAGGCCTCTGAAGCGAGAATTACTGCATATGTAATCATCTTAAAAGTAAACGGTAATATCAGCAGCAGCAATAGCAATGGAAACAGCAGTCCATCTTCTCTCTTCTGAACTAATGAGAAAACAAAACAGGCACTTTAATAGAGAGAAACCTACAAGCTCAAGACACTAGACATTTGTTTTTAAACTGAAGTA
>NW_015606173.1:0-552 GCF_001515605.1 Sinocyclocheilus anshuiensis | reverse complement strand
TTGTCTGCTGGCTAATTATAAATGATATCTGGCAAGGCATGTGCTTTTAAAATGCGTAAGAGCTGTTTTTGTAGCCTTCCTTGAGTGCTGCTGAATTCTCATTAAAAGACACTCACCTGCACATGCAACATGTGCAGCACAAATTATGCATGAACTGACACTGAGCAGCATTTTCACTCAACACTCAAAGATGTTTCATGTACATGAGGAACCACAAAGAACATCATTAGGGGTTTGCAATTAAACGGTTCTTTATTAATGTGGTTTGCATGCCATGCAAATTTGTAGCTTACTGCAAAACAATGGCAATTACTGACAAACACTGTTACCCTCAATAGCATCCTTACATTATTTAAATTCAAACATCAAATCACGGTAGTATTGCAGAGGTGCAAACAAAAATATACAATTTCATCAGATGATTTATGGAACAATCAGTTTGAAATATGTTTCTGAAAAACAATGTTCTATGTCACTCTCTTGTCTAAATAGTAATTTATCTGAGATACTGAAGGCCATATTTAAAATACATTAAAGTCCTCAGACCATGTT
>NW_015606172.1:0-552 GCF_001515605.1 Sinocyclocheilus anshuiensis | reverse complement strand
TGAGGAACAGAGGAAGAGGAGGTGGCAGGGAGCCTCTGGGGAGAGATGCTCGGCTGTCAGGAGGCACGAGGGTAATTAACCTGGAGAGACCTGATCATGGAAACTTTTGCGGCTAAGAAGCCTTGGGCTGCGTGTACGGTCGAGCGCCGCTGCTCAAACACGGCTTGTTTACATGCCGCATTACGGCTCGCATGCAGCGGGAGCAAGAAAAACCAATGCAAACCATTCTGACGTACATGTTTTCTTACATGAATGATTTCAGCAATACTGAATTCAGGAGGAACGTTAGCAGTGAGCTGTTGCTGTTGAGATCTCATCGGTTTAAAGCGTGAGCGGAGAGAAGCCAGCCGAGACGATTAAATATTAACTGCATTTATTGCTTTGGGTACAGGCAGCGATCTCCACTCATTGACACACAGATCCCGTCCACATCACCGCTGTGTGTCTATGCAAGCACAATCACACCCTGCAGAGGACAGGAAGTGACCCAAGACGGATAAAAAAAACATTCTTTAATTCGGTTTAGTTAAGAATTCTCAGGGTTTTTTTTTT
>NW_015606171.1:0-551 GCF_001515605.1 Sinocyclocheilus anshuiensis | reverse complement strand
TCAAGATCTCCTTATAAAGTTTGACAGTTTTAAAACTTTTTTCTTGCTGCTTTGTGCTCCAAAAAACAGCATTAGTGTGGCAAAATTATGTGTGACAGCCACATACTTACGGCCAAATTTGGAATAGTGATTGTAAAGAATGACAAGTCAGCAGCAAACGGGGTCAAAGCTGAAATAGTTTAGAAATAGCTTGACTGGCGGACAGCCAGTATCGGAGGTAACTCTGTAGCTGTCATAAATTCATAGAGTATCATACAATGGGGAAACTTGATGCAAGTTATGTGAAAAGGCCTTTAGAGTATTAATTAATTAGCTTAGCATCATGCTAACATCTGATTAGTGCAACTGTGAGTGTCAGAGCTTGTGTATTTGTGTGCCATTTGTGTAATGTGCTTTAATAGAGCTGTTGACTGTTTACATTGTTTCAAATCAGTCAGTTAGGTGCCATTTTGTTTAGTATGCTGCCTCAGAAGAATTGGTGGGTTTTAACTTCACATGGGAATGCTACTAACTTAAATGCATCTTTCAGTAGCAGTGTTGGGCAGTAACGC
>NW_015606170.1:0-551 GCF_001515605.1 Sinocyclocheilus anshuiensis | reverse complement strand
CCGTTCGGTACCGATACTCGTACCGGCACACCCCTATAGTTTTCATCCACCACTATATAAGTTTACCCAACTATGATGACTTCTGCTTCTGAGAAGCCCAGAAATGTGAAAATTTGGATGTATCATGTTTTAGTTATTGACATGGCATTACATGACACTAGCTGACATTCACATGTGCCATTTGCCCACAGGTCCTCCGGAGTATGTGGAATGGAAATCTCTATTGCTATCCTAGACTGTGACCTGCTGCTGCATGGCCGGGGGCACAAAACACTTGATCGATTTAATATCGAGACAGAATTTCTGCTGACAACATTCGGCTTCCCACGTGAGTTCATTTATTACCTAGTGGAACTGCTAAAGGACAGCTTATTAAGATGGACACAGAGATCCCGAGCCATCAGCTCAGATGTTCAGATACTCACAGCCCTGGGATTCTACTCAACCGGGTCCTTCCAGAGCAAGATGGGAGATGCGATCGGCATCGGCCCGGCCTCCATGAGCCATTGTGTTTCTAACGTCACTAAAGCTCTGATTGAGAAAGCACCAGA
>NW_015606169.1:0-551 GCF_001515605.1 Sinocyclocheilus anshuiensis | reverse complement strand
ATCAAATAGGAAGTGGTCATCAATCAGCTGCTGCTGCTCCTCCTCTGTCATGTCCTTGAGGGCATAGTACTTTCCTTTAAGATCGCCATCAAGGACTCCCAAAGCTGTGAAAACCACAACACAACTGCATCATTACAGTGGATGCTTCAATCACTCGTTTCTGCCCACACCTCTTGAACGACCAATTATGAATCATGTGCATCCTATGAAAACAGATGCCAAGACGAGCTCACCCTCAACGGACAGACCCTCAATGGCCCGTCTCTCCCCACGGCTGCAGTGAGGAGGGAGGCAGAAGCCACGGATGCTCCTGCCAGTTCGCACTCTGGAGCTCAGGACGTAGTTGGGGTCAAGGTCATCTCCACCCTATTAAAAGCACCACCAAATTAACAGGAGACTATTTTAAAATGTTAAACCCAATTAGATGCACCAGACAGTCGCAGTGTACCTGGAGGTTGTCTGGGTTCAGGTCAGTCTTGTGTTTGTCTGTGGGTTTGTATCCCCCGTGGCGGTCCTCAATGATGGGGTCCAGGAGATCTTTGAACACTTCA
>NW_015606168.1:0-551 GCF_001515605.1 Sinocyclocheilus anshuiensis | reverse complement strand
TGTAACTAATCACTTTATATTACATTTATATTTATATTAAAGCTAATAATCCAAAATGAGTCAGCTGCAAAGATAAAATTCACAATGCTGACTCTCATCTCCAGAGTAGCTACTGGACGCGCCTTTAGAGAGAAATGCAACCTTCATACAGATTACATAATCAGGGAGTATTTTATTTTGTTTTGAATTGGTTAGTTTAAAAGTAGACATTTCTATAGATAGATACAATTTCTATAGATATATTTCTCATGTCTGTGAGGCAGCCATATATTGAGTTTCTGTTCTTTTTTGTGAGGCGCTGCAGAGACAGAGATGGCAGAAAGCACGTCCTTGTTTTCATTATTTTTGAAAAGCACAACTTTTTGTTGTTATTATGAGTTTAAAGAAATAAAATCTGTTTCAAACTGATTTTAAGCTGTTTCATTATCAGGAAAAAAATTATCATTATCAGGAGAAATGGAGAAGCAGTCAGTCAGCAGGCTGGCGGAAGCGTGTGAGTGTTTGCTTAATACATTGTTTCTGCATCTGTTGTTTAAATTGTTACTTGCTGC
>NW_015606167.1:0-551 GCF_001515605.1 Sinocyclocheilus anshuiensis | reverse complement strand
GATGACTTCAAAGTGAAGTGAGAGATAGAGAAAATAATGGGATCCAATGTGTGATGAATCAGAACACTGGTGGGATTGGATATTACTGGAAAGCTGCGGTATCCTGCTTTTTTTCATTGCCATATTTGAGCTAGCTATGCAATATACAGTATGGCCACTGTATTTTTACTCTAATTTAAAACTATTTTGATTTCAAATTGTATTATCAGCATAACAG
Source organism: Sinocyclocheilus anshuiensis (assembly GCF_001515605.1). Taxonomy (NCBI): domain Eukaryota; kingdom Metazoa; phylum Chordata; class Actinopteri; order Cypriniformes; family Cyprinidae; genus Sinocyclocheilus; species Sinocyclocheilus anshuiensis. The sequence continues at coordinate 334 of NW_015606167.1, read as the reverse complement.
TGAAAAGTTAAAATTTATTTTATGTCTTAATATTTGGTATGTCCACTTTTGCTTTAATGACAGCTTAGCAATAGTGCAGAATCTTAAATATTTATTATAAAATTTATATTATTATAGAATTTCAGTGTGGTCTATATTTTTATATTTTGAAGTTAAAATAATGTTCATGCAATGTTAATAATGTGATTCCAGGTTTTATTGCATCCAACACCCAATAGTCCCAAACAATGTGAGCTCCATAAAATGACTGTTGCCAAAGGTTGCCCAGATGACCTGAAGATCAAATTGGCTGTCCGTATGGACAAACCACAGAACATGAAGCACTGTGGGTAAG
>NW_015606166.1:0-551 GCF_001515605.1 Sinocyclocheilus anshuiensis | reverse complement strand
GCTGATCTACATGCGCATCTTTCCGAGAGCAAATATTAAATGACCACCATAATACAGACATTAAAAGGTTATTAGACTGATGCATTAAGTGATCTGAGAGCAGGCGCCAATGAAACTCTATCAGTGAGTGAGAAGGAAGCTGCCTCCTCTGCACAGACTCTGTCCCACTGCCTGTCACAGTGCTACTGTATGTCAGCCAGTCGTGATTTTTAACACACTGACTGGTGTTATTAATATTTGATGACATTACCCCACACTGGACACAAAATGAGGGATGTAGTGAGTGTATTTTTGTGTTTGGGTGTGTGGGTCATGTATTTCATGCATTGTGGCGGCCTGATGTCCTTGCAAATGTGGTACAACATGAAATCCCCTGCAATGTGGGGTCCATCTCAAAAAAGTGTTAATAAACTTTCTAAATTATATCTAAATACCAATTATCATTTTGTTCCAAATTTGTATGTTTTTCTTTCTTTTGCTGGAACACAAAATAAGACATTTAGAAGAAATGCCTAGTTCTTTCATGAAACTCTAGATGGCGCAGGCTGATG
>NW_015606165.1:0-551 GCF_001515605.1 Sinocyclocheilus anshuiensis | reverse complement strand
TTTTCTCAATTATGCTTTCTTCCACCTTCATTTTTCCCTGAGTCCTCGTGTGGACCAATGTATATGAAGACCTCTGGGAGTGCAACACAACGGCGATAGAGAAACAAACTGAAAGTGGCAACATAACAAAAGTAAAATGTATCCATACTGCAACATTAAAGAGATAGTTCACCCAAAAATGAAAATACTGTCATCATTTTCTCATCATTTCAATTCTGACTATTCTACTGCACAACTCAAAACATGATATTCTGAACAACATTTCAAATGCTTTCGTCCAGATAATGAAAGTCAGTGGAGTCCAACTAGGCGATATGGCAAAAACATCATATCACAATTTATTTTTAGAAAAATCACGAATTTATCATAATTCTTTATCATGTTAGTTTTACTATTTTGCAAGCTGTCTGAACAGTACTGACAAACTAATTTCCATATTTTAAATACAAAGCCTTACAAGGTAGCAAATTATCAAATAAAAAAGAATAGCAGACATTTGGGCCAAAGTGGGAAAAGATAAATATCTTTTGTCATTATTTTATCTTTGTTAT
>NW_015606164.1:0-551 GCF_001515605.1 Sinocyclocheilus anshuiensis | reverse complement strand
GTTTATTATTTCACTCTGCGCTTGGATGATCATAGTTTTGAACATGGAATAATTCCTATTTTTTATAATGGATTAATTTCCATATATTAAGATTAAGATTAAAATTAAGATTGAAAGTATGGTTCTGGACAAAGATTAAACAATACTAGCTTTTATTAATACTTTGAATATTTTCTGTTTTCATTTTTCATTTTAGTTAAAGTGTTAGTAATGTTTTTGTTTGCTTTTGTAAATTTCATTAATTTTTAAAAAGATATCTATGTAGTTTTTATGCTTTGATTTGAGTTATTTTAGTAGGCTACATAGAAATAAAATAAGTTTAAGTGTTTTTATATTTTATTTGAAGTTAAAATTTATTTTATTTAAAGTAACAAAAGTTTTTTTGTATGTTTTGGTCACACGTTATTTTAAGGTCCAATTCTCGCCATTAAAAAACCATTAACTACGACTTTTGCCTCAATAAACCCCTAATGTGCTGCTTATTAATAGTTAGTTGTTAAGTTTATGCATTGGGTAGGATTAGGGATGTAGAATATGGTCATGCAGAATAT
>NW_015606163.1:0-551 GCF_001515605.1 Sinocyclocheilus anshuiensis | reverse complement strand
TAGGCGAACTGTTCCCCCACTTGTGTGGGAAGCAGGTTCTAACATTATTTCCACGTAAAGAATTGGCTGTTAAAAAAATAAATAAATAAATTAAATAAAAAATCCATGATAGAATGACCATAAAATAAATAACATTTAATAGATTTTAAATAGAAAATGCTTGAGTAATTACCAAAGAAAAGCAAAAGTGAACTTTGAAAAAAAAAAACTGTTTTACACTTAATTGCACAGAAAATGTCAGAGGATTTCTTCTATTACATTTAATTTATTAGCCTTTTTTTGCCAGTGTCTAAGGAACACAATGACCTGTCCTGGCAAATTTGACATTTTTGTCAATAGCACACATAATAGATTTGTTTGGTCTAGAGCTTAAGCAAGGTAAACACATTAGCTTAATGGTGTGTTAACGGTGTTAAAAACCCCGTACAAAAATATATGCTAATGTTTAACAGAGCATTTCTATAACTGTTAATGTTCCCGATAGCCTTCCTGTGCATAATTTAATGCTTGTGTAACGGGGCTGACGAGACGTGAGACGTGTGGATCCATCT
>NW_015606162.1:0-551 GCF_001515605.1 Sinocyclocheilus anshuiensis | reverse complement strand
AAAAAATATTTTACATTAGCCAATTTGAATGACGCAATAACAACATTTCCATTGAAGTGGACTGATAAGGCAAACCGTCCACATGTTGTGCCCCTCTCCTACACTACAAGGAAAACAATTGGAGGTAATGTACACGAGAATTGGAGCCTGTTGAGATTTCTTCCTCTTTTGATCGGAACCAGAGTACCTTCGAATGAACCAGCATGGCAAGTGCTCTGTGAATTAAAGGACATTGTGGAACTTGTTGTTGCACCTTTTCACACTGAGGACTCCATTTCTTATCTTGACTTCAAAATATCTGAACACAGGACAGTGTTCCAAGAAGTTTTCCCCCATGAAAGAATTCTGCCTAAACATCATTATTTAGAGCACTATCCATGGTTGATACGCCAGTTTGGACCCCTTGTTGCTCTATGGACTATAAGATTTGAAGCAAAACATAGCTTTTTTAAAAGAGTAATCCGTCATACAAACTGTTACAAAAATGTACTGTATTCGTTAGCTCAAAGGCACCAATTTCAGACTGCATATAATCTACACATGTGTAGATT
>NW_015606161.1:0-551 GCF_001515605.1 Sinocyclocheilus anshuiensis | reverse complement strand
TCTTTAATACTGCTTATCTTCCCCTATTGATCTTCATTTTACTGCCTCACTATTGATACCAGGATGCCAGAATGAGTAGTCCATATAAAATATTTTGATCTTCTAAGTTTTTCTGTGCAGGAAATGATCTATAGAAACCATGCACCGCTAGTTTGATGTTTTATGATCCTCATGTGGAGATCTGGAGGCTTATCTATAATGGTAGAGCAAGCACAATAACGTTACAGTATAGGAATATAAAATTGGGATGAGCAAGCAATATATGGATAGAGAAATGTATCATGGGAAGAGAAAACTTAAAATGAGCCTTTTCATTTGTTCCTAGTCATGCATATTATATCACAATTATCGACAGGGCCGTCCTTAGGGGGGTGCAACTGGTGCGGTCACACCATCATAGCATAATATTTGTTCATCAGAATGTACACTATTGATTTGGGGTCAGAAAGATTTTTTTTTCAGTAAGTAAATAAATAAATATATAAATAATGTTCTTTTTAACTTTCTATTCATTAAATAATCCAGAAATAAAAAATAAAAAAACAAAACAA
>NW_015606160.1:0-551 GCF_001515605.1 Sinocyclocheilus anshuiensis | reverse complement strand
ACCACAAAAGGTTCTATATAGTAAAAAGAAAGTTCTTTAGATTATTAAAATATTCTTCATTCATTCTTTTAAGAACCATTCACTGAAAGGTTATTTGGGAAACCAAAAATGCTTCTTCAAAAGGGGGAAAATATTTTAGATATGAATCAATTTTGGTTCTCTAAAGAACTTTTAACAAACATTATAATGGTCTTACCAACTTTTTTTCACAACAAAGAACCATTTATGCAATGGAAAAGTTTCGTAAATGATAAGGTCTCAGGTGCCAATAATTATTATTTTTGAAAATAAAAGTGTTTCTTAAAATGTGCCATTTATTGGGAGAAAAAACAGCGAAAATAAAATAAATTGTAGAAAAATATGAAGAATGCATATAAAAATTCTTGGAGAGTTTTGCGTTATAGTGATTTTTCCACAGTTAAGGGGAATTTTACCTCAATTACATGATTAAAATCACAGTAATGAGTAATGTCATTTTTAATTGCATAGTTGCATAAAATATTAAGCCTATTAGAATAGAATATATTGTTAAAAATTATTTTTTCATGTCT
>NW_015606159.1:0-551 GCF_001515605.1 Sinocyclocheilus anshuiensis | reverse complement strand
TACTTATGTTAAAAATAAGGTGAGTACACAAACATGTTTCAAGGGTTATAGGCCACACACACACAAAACGTTGTGCAAACCAATAGTGATGCCTCAATATAGAAATTATTTACAATAATTGTAATTATTTTTTTATTTTCTAGTCGAATGCGTTGCATTGTGGGATATAGTATTCCATGCAGTGCAGTTGTGTACTGCACTTTTTGACAAATGGTCATCAAAGTACGTCGTTAATACAGAAAATATGTGTACTCCGCTCAATAGCCTACATAGTTATTGTCACAGAAATATGATAGTAGGCTATACTGTTCTGCACAGTCACGTTAAGTCAACCTATTTGCCTACCATAGTTGTCTCTGCATATTAAAATTGGGATACAAAACGTTGTTTAATTGAAAACAAATTAGCACCATAAAATAAACAGGCTGATACTGATACATCAATCATTAAATGATTTGTAGATACGCATGACTTTAAATCACAATCGGCTGTCATTGGTTTTCCTTGCGTTAAGACTGAACAGCAGTTCTGTTTAAAGGGGTCATATGATG
>NW_015606158.1:0-550 GCF_001515605.1 Sinocyclocheilus anshuiensis | reverse complement strand
CAAGAATTCATTTGTGATTAGTTTACTTTCACTTTTCTTATGCAATGCACTTACAATAGCTCACTTAAATTGCTCTCTAAAAAGACTTTAGGAGCCTTTCACATTTTCTCTGACATAAACTGTGCCTGAGCAAACAGATGCCTGCTTAAACGGTAAACATCTGCATGTCTACAACTTTTGGATCTCTGTCAAATTACCTGATAGCTGTGGGAGCCACAGGGGCTGTTGGGCTTCACTAATGGTTCTGCATATGGTCTTACCATCTATTAAAGAACTTCCCAAAAAATCGTTTTATTTCTTTGCATCTGTGACTTCTTTTCATTGTTGATAATGGCTTTATGGCTGTAGTACCAATCAGGGCATGTCAGGGGGAAAAAAATCCCATAGATCTACACTGAAGGAGCTACCCATATATCATAAAAACCAGTATGCTAAAAACCACTCCAAACACCAAAACAGCCCTATAGCAGTGCTCTAGCAACTAACCACATTTCAGGTCCAGGTTATATTTTCTTAAAGGGGTCATATGATGCGATTTCAATTTTTCCTT
>NW_015606157.1:0-551 GCF_001515605.1 Sinocyclocheilus anshuiensis | reverse complement strand
ACTGCAGAGGATCCACTGGTGAGCAAGTGATGTAATGCTACATTATCCTAGCAATTTCTTCAGAAACATGTAAAACTCTAGTTTTACCTAATCTACAAGTGGCGCCAAAAATGACAAGTATCACCTTTAAATAAATTAGTGCCTTCATTTATTTAATGTTACGATGACCAGAAATGAACAGGAAATAAACATCCATGAATTGTACATAACCATGGGGTCTCTGCACGTAGGACACATCACTGCTGGAGACAAATCAGCCATCCAGGTGGAAACAGAGTTACATGTCTTGTTAATGAATGTGCTCTGATTAGATCCATTAACGGCCACTGAGTAAACTAATCACCACGTAATGCATGGTGTCGTTTTGCTTAACTGCCCATTCTGTATTCTACCCCCGTCGTTGCAAATGTCATTATTTTTTAATAGACTCATGAAAAATAATGTTGTGTCAGGAGTAAGGATTTTATTTTTGTTAATTTTAAGCATGTTTCACAGTGGATTGATCATCACTGTCCATTACTGTGTGGACATGTGAGCGTACATGCAGATGA
>NW_015606156.1:0-551 GCF_001515605.1 Sinocyclocheilus anshuiensis | reverse complement strand
ATATATATATTTTTTTTTCCAACCCCTGTATTTGTCTGTGTGCGTGTGTGTGTGTGTGTTGTGTGTGTCTGTCTGTCTGTGCATATAAGCTTTACAATTGTTATTTGTGTAAAAATTAGTTTCATTAGCAGTAGATATGCTATTTATCACTGTAAAATCTGTCTTACGGCTCCTTTTATAGCTCCTTCTATGGTGGCTTTCGGTAGATTTTTGTTCCGACACTGCTCTAGAAGTTGTGCCAAAGCAACATTAAATTCTGGATTGGGTCCTCCCTCTGAAAAAAACAAAAAAGCTCAGGGTCATCAGCATACATACACTCAAGAGTACAATGACGGTATCAGATGTATCACATGTTAAATACTTTGTTCTTTTACATGGTACCCCAAGGTAATTTAAAGAATACCATTATTTTACCATGGTACCATAGTTAGTGCCAGTCAAATCTTATGCATTCACCTCTTACTGCAATCCTGATCATCATGGTGTACTTGGCAATTATCCGGGACCGAGCAGCATCTTTGGGTATTTTAATGTCCTTTACTTTGGACCAT
>NW_015606155.1:0-551 GCF_001515605.1 Sinocyclocheilus anshuiensis | reverse complement strand
TTATTGTATGTATTAACTAACTTGAACTAACAATGAACAATACATCTGTAACAGTATTTATTATTTTTGTTAATGTTATTGAAAATGTACTTTATTTTAAATTGTTTCCAGTGAAACTAAAAATATAGGTACTGCCTAAGTCACATTATACATTTCCAGTAGATGGCAGCAACGTTCAACTAAACTATAGCCCTTTCTAATGTTATCACCACAAATTAAACTAAGAAACGTACATCTTTAAAGTGAATTTTACGTAAAATGTTTATATTTTAATAAGCCCACAGTTATATACAAACATTACTAAATTAGTCAATTCAAATTAAAAATACCATAAATCCCAAATACTACACAACTATAGCATAAAAATAGTATTAAAACATGTTATCATGTGACACGAAAAATGACACCATTATGTTTCAAAATCTCGAATCTCTGGAACTCTAGACATTTTTATTACCCTATTTTAAACTTTTAGACTAGGCTTTCTAGGCCAACATAGTTTGTTCACAAACTTTTTATATCTAGTTTATTTATATGATCATCATCATCAT
>NW_015606154.1:0-551 GCF_001515605.1 Sinocyclocheilus anshuiensis | reverse complement strand
AGAAGAAGAAGAAGAAGAAGAAGAAAGAAATCACACCTTTGCAGTTGACATAGTTGCTTGCACTTTGGATTAATCAATTATGCAGAGGGTGAAAAAAGTATATTTTCCCTTACAGCAATAAAACCAACCGTCATGCTATTCAGTAATCCATTTTATGAAGCATAATTCACTCCTTGGCTTCTTTAGAGTTTGAAAATTAATATCCAATTCTCTGTCAGTGATTTACCCAGGCAGGGAATTAGAAATATATTACCCTGGCAATTAAGTTTTAAAGTTTTTGCCTTGACATACATCATAGGTCTAAATCCCTGGCTGTGAAAACAAAAAAGAAAGCAAAGAAGGTATTCATTCAGCAACTTCTTTCACTTCCTTTCAGAAATCCTTTCAGAGTCTTTAGTCAAGAGATTGGGCAGTCTTTCTGAATGGTCCAAATTATAGCTGATATACTATATGAACTTAGAAAAATTGTCATTTTTCAAAATCAGGGATTGTGCTTGGTAGTTATGTCGAATGTGTGTGGTGTGTGTGAGAGAGTCGGGTTGAATATTACT
>NW_015606153.1:0-551 GCF_001515605.1 Sinocyclocheilus anshuiensis | reverse complement strand
TGCCCAAGTACTTTTGCTGGAGAAACCACAGACAGAAAATGGCTTTGGCATTCCAAGAAACTTGTTTTCTAAATTGAACACGGTCAGGTTTTCCAAAGCTTGTAATCTGTGTCCACTCCCATTTCTTTGGTTGGTCAGGACTGATGCTGTCCGGGTTTGCACGTGTCGGAGCCGTGCTGGGCGACAAGGCTCTGCTGGAAAGAGCTGAGCGAGCAGCTTGTTTTCTCCAAGAACACCTGTGGGACGAAGAGGGCCAGAGGATTCTCCATTCCTGTTACCGTGGAGATAATATGGAGGTGGAGCAAGCGTAAGGAACATTTCTGGCTGTCCCAAAATAAAATGTATTCAGCCTGCAAAAGCACTGAGGCTTATATAAGAATAGTTATAGATTGTAAACTGCTAGTTTGTTAGCTTCAATCTAATTTCCCAAAATTATGAAAAGAAAAGCCTATTTAAAATAGGAAACTTAATTGGGATGTTAATTTGGCAAGTTTGTCAATGGAGAATATAGAAAGGGTGTTTGGGGATGTTTTTATGTTATTACATATTAT
>NW_015606152.1:0-551 GCF_001515605.1 Sinocyclocheilus anshuiensis | reverse complement strand
TGGTTGCTAGGGTGTTGCTATGCGGTTTCTATGGTACCCGGGGTGATTGATATGAGGTTGATAGGGTACCCAGGAAGGTTCCTAATATTGCAATGTGGTTGCTATGGTACACGGGGTGGTTGCTAATGTGTTGCTATGCGTTTGCTTGGGTACCTAGGGCGTTTGCTAAGGTGTTGCTATGCGGTTGCAAGGTACCCAGAGCAGTTGCTAGGGTGCTGCTATGCGGTTGCTAGTGTTCCCGGGATTGTTGATAGGGTGTTGCTATGCGGTTACTTGGTTATCCGGGGCGGTTGCTAAGGTGTTGATTTGAGGTTGCTAGGGTGTTGCTATGCGGCTGCTAGGGTAGCCGGGATGGTTGTTAGGGTGTTTCTTAATCGGTTTCCTAGGGTACTCAGGGCGGTTGCTAAAGTGTTGCAATGCGATTGCTAGGGTACCCGGAGAGGTTGCTAAGGTGTTGCTATGCATTTGATAGGGTACCCGGGATAGTTGCTAGGGTGTTGCTCTTAGGTTGCTAGGGTACCCCTGGCGGTTGCTAAGGTGTTGCTATGCGG
>NW_015606151.1:0-550 GCF_001515605.1 Sinocyclocheilus anshuiensis | reverse complement strand
CCAAGTAAAACCACAAGCATCAAAGCCCATCTGTTCTTTCCGATTTACAGAACAATACAAGCTTTTCGGAGATTACCAGGGATATTGTTATCCTTTGTTTACCATGTAATTAAAACCATTTAAATTTTATTGAGGCTTTTTTATTTTTCATGGCATGACATTTGTTTGTTTATATTTGTTTTGCAGGAACTTCCATTCTGCCATTGTTGGCTGGGTGAGAGATGTGAAATGAACAGCTGATATCAGTGATGAGTGCCAAGTAATTTCATCTGCTTTGTAAGATCGTCCTGAAATTTTTTTTCATTTTTCTCCCAGTTACACATCTTCACCCAGCACTTTACATTGATGGACAGAGTTGATTGTATCTTCTCTGTGGTTCTAACATTTCAAGCTTTCACTTCATCCATGTATATTTTTTTATATAATTGCATTTTGATCCAAATAATTGTTTTGCAGTCCTAAAAATTAACAATAAAAATAAATAAATAATAATAATAATATATATACTGTATATATATACAGGTGCATCTCAATAAATTAGAATGTCGTG
>NW_015606150.1:0-551 GCF_001515605.1 Sinocyclocheilus anshuiensis | reverse complement strand
TGCCATCTCAAAGCCCTTCGTTTTTGTCCTTTCCTTGTGGACACCAACACTCAGAGAAGAGGTGCTTTGAAGTCGTCTTTCTCCTCTGAGGCTCTCATGTCTTATCCAGCATCATTAGCACTTGACCTCCCTCCCCTCACGCCCTTTCATTTCACTTTATCTCCCACATGCTGTGTGTGTGCGTGTACGGTTATCTTTGTGAGAAAATCAAGCTCATTGGTCCTCATCTGCACTCTTATTTCACGGCACAATGAGTCTTTCATGTTTGCTAAATTGTTTGATACTGTCGGTACCTTTGTGTTGCTTTGACAGAGCTACCTGGTATCCGTGTTATGGGATCAATTCAGACCTTTCTTGCACATGGCTGATGGTAGGTAAACCTATGCTAGATCAACAAAAGCAAGTAGGGTTTTTTTAAGAGTGTGTCTTCTAAAGTCTTCTATACTTACTGGCAAGGCTGGATTTTCGAAACTGGGTTTTGACCCACCCTGTGGTCTGGAAAGTCTTTTTGTCAGCCTGCTGGGTCTGAAATCTGTGGTGCCCATTGGAGT
>NW_015606149.1:0-551 GCF_001515605.1 Sinocyclocheilus anshuiensis | reverse complement strand
CGTGCCAGTCGATTAACTGTGGCTAAGACCAAGGACTCAGAGTGCTGGAGTGGGACAGCATTTAATTGCACTGGTTATGAAGGAGCGTAAGTTAAAGAGTGTATGGAAACGGCAGTGTGTTAAAGCCAGACCTGTGTGATATACGACTGTGGTGTCGCTATAGGCAGGCTGGGGAGGTTTTTTTCTTCTTCTCTAAAATACCACCAGGCCTGGATCATAAACGTAGGTGACGGTCATCTGCTCTGCTATGCTCTGGTTTTACCTTCACATGAGCATGAGAGAGGGGGAATGCATATGTGTGTGTGTTTGCGCTCTAATGATGTAACACTTGGCCCTGGCTGGGTGGTTTTGAAGGCAGCTCATGGTATTTCCCTCAGTAATGACCTATTCTGCATTAGCACTGATGGAGGCTGGCCCTGACCCACCAGTGAAGTCATTTGAAGCCTTTTCAGACAAAAGCCAATAAAAACCCACCTGCCTGGCAGTCCGCAGTCTGACTGGGATACTGAACTGCTCCATAATTGTGAGGAAACTGGTTCTGATTTTCAGAG
>NW_015606148.1:0-551 GCF_001515605.1 Sinocyclocheilus anshuiensis | reverse complement strand
GAGACCTTTGATTAAGCACCAGGCTGCAGTTTCACAGCTTCAAAGTAGTGCTGAACAGCGGCTTTACCCATCCCACTGCTTCCCGTTGCTGGAACCTTCCCATATCTGCACTTGACACATGAGGATCGGCCTCATTCTGAGTCTGCAGCGCACACGCATGTCATATAAAACTACATCAACCCCAGTATAATCCACACACACGTCAGCAGTTCACACATGCCCCCGTTTTTAACATGCATGTATATATTTTTTTTCACAAATATCATATGTATTTCATGTTATTTTACTTCTTACTTTGTAAAGATGTATGCTTAATAAAAACTATATAGACATATTTAAAAAAACAACAAAAACTAATAAAATGACAAAAACACACAACTAAATTAATAGAACTGTATCCAAAATTAACACAAAAGCAGAAGATATAAAAAATAAAAATTGTATTAGTTGTCACTGTAAAATTACAGTAGAAATATTGTATAAATATGTGACAAATTACAAAACAAATGTGAACTTGCATGTACCTACAGTATTGTACATTTTAAATTGCA
>NW_015606147.1:0-551 GCF_001515605.1 Sinocyclocheilus anshuiensis | reverse complement strand
TTCTGTCTTCCAGTATGATAAAAGACCCTCATTAAAGTCAACTCCCCTCTCTGAACTAATGGCTGGGGCCGCTCTTAATGCAACTTTCATTAATTACACCATAAGCCTTCTAGTTAATAGTATAATGTCAGCAAATGGATTTAGAGCAGATGAAAAATTTTGAAATATTGATGCCGATTGATTTTGTCAAATTCCTCGAGAAGAACTCCTAATTGTTTTGTGACCATTTATTTTTTCCCCACTCGTATCGTACGATTCGAGAATCTCTCATAGTGCTTTCCAAAAAAAGATGAGTCTTCTTTCATCTCAACATGCTGCTATATCTGTGAAAGAAAGGAGAGTGTGAGGGAGGCAGATGAAAAAGAGAGAGAGGGAGAGATGAGTTTAATAAACTCATCTGAAGCAATTTTCGTTTTTTAATAAGCGACAGGCAGCTCAGATACTGTCATCAGGCGAGCTTCTCCAAATAATGAGAGCGGAGGAGAAAAAAGGGAGCGCAAGAGAGAGAGGGAGGAAGAGCTCAGCAGAGTAATTATCCTAAATCCAGACTT
>NW_015606146.1:0-550 GCF_001515605.1 Sinocyclocheilus anshuiensis | reverse complement strand
TATTCGATTTAATTTTAAGATAAGGAGATCAGATTTTATCCGATTCTGTGATAAAGGAAATATTAAGTCCATATTCAAGAGGTTGAGTACGGGTCTAAATATAGACCGTGTTCCGACTCTTTCTTCGGCATCTTATGCTCTTCCTCTACTGCGGGGAAGTCCTGTTAGCCAGAGCGGATTTATTCATCATTAAATGACAGTCATAACTGGCATTATTCACAAGTTCCATTCATTAGAGGCCCTAATCACAGAGAATAATTAAGAAGATAATGACACTTTACAATCTGCAAAATGAAAACCGGCTCTTATCTTGGAAACCAGAAAGTGTTTTAATGAAACTATGCATAATTTTATATCAAACTAGGATTGTAGTATATACAAATGCTACATCAATGTCTAGATGTATTACCTCAATATCAGTTATAATGACTACAGTCTTCAAAACAACCCCCAGGCCTTTAAACAGCACTCTAACCTTAAGAAAACTGAAACAAATCACAGAAATGCTATGTTGCGAATCAGCTCATGGGGAAATATGAATAATTAATCA
>NW_015606145.1:0-551 GCF_001515605.1 Sinocyclocheilus anshuiensis | reverse complement strand
TAAGAATGACCGCATCCAAAAGCTTAGGCAGCAGACTTGTTGCAGTAGACTACTACTTCTGAGACCACGTTTTAAAGATCTATTAAACAGAGAGCGCTTTTGTTTTATCTAAGTGAATATTAAACTAAGATTTTTTTTTGCTAGAAATGACATCAAAAGTGGAAAAAGTTGATCAATATCATAGACTGTGGAAGATGCATCTTTGCTGCCTTCAAAAATTGATCAGATGATTATCTCATTTGACAGGATGTGACACAATCTTTGGATTCAGACATGCCTTGTTGCCTTCCTACCTCTGTATGCCACTTGTGGAGGCAGCATTTTTCAGCTTTTGGGCACAGGCCGCATGGGATTGCAAGCAAAGCAGAACAAATAGAATGTGGAAAGATTTTTCAAAACTACGAACAAAAAAGGCTGTCATGTGTAAAGGCCCCAATGAGAGCGGTGAGAAAACAGCAGTTAAGAAAGCATCTGATCATAGTGAAATGTTTGCACCAGCTCTGCAGTTCAGCACTCCAGTCAAGCCATGTCATGATTATTTATGTAACATT
>NW_015606144.1:0-550 GCF_001515605.1 Sinocyclocheilus anshuiensis | reverse complement strand
GACAAGAATAAATCCCTTGGTTTCGTACTCCTGGTCTCCTCGTTCTGAGACCCTCACACTACCACCGACCGTGACACTTCCATTTTTAATCAGGAAGTGTGACAGATCACCAGAAAAGGGTGAGATTTTAGCAAAAAAACAGTTGGTGTGAACACACAATAGGTGTGACACCCAGGACATCATATTTGATACAGTACACGTTTGATTCTAAGGCCTCTAAATTATCAACATGATCAAAACTTACTAATCTGATTGATAGTTCATAGCTTTTTTAGCAAGTAAAAGGCCTTTTAGTTTTATTCTAAAACGTATTCGTTAGGTCATGCAACCTGCATAATTTTTGATATGAAATCTTTCCTGATTTTTACATGGTAAACATCAGAATTTTTATATTAGTATTTTAAGGTGAACAACACTTACTGGACTGAAGCAGCTTGGAGGTTGACTTGATTGCCCATAAATCTTTTGTTTTCATTTCGTTTTGTTTTTTCGAAAAATCATTTTATAATGTTTCAAATATTTTTTATATATATATATATATATATATGAA
>NW_015606143.1:0-551 GCF_001515605.1 Sinocyclocheilus anshuiensis | reverse complement strand
TCATGTTTCACTAATGTGGCATTTAAGGTGTGACATATCATTGGCAAAAACTCAAGAAAAGACTGAAAGGTACGTTTCAGCACCTAAGTTGACAGACTATTCATGTTGTAAACATAGTAGAAGCCATTTTTGAGTTCAGTAAGTATTTCCTTATAGTTTATGGGTCATGGTGTCAAAGTGTGCTAACATCTACGCAACCAGGAATAGTCTACAATTTCATTGTTTCATTTCGATTTTGATTACTCTTAAAACATGTCACATTTGAATTAACCAATAGTGATGACTGGAAAGTAAGAAGACAAAAGAGAACATGTCAGCTCAAGGCACAGGGCAAATCACGGTGGCACAGAAAAGTTACCGATCATCTAGCCCCGGTGAGTTTCCACTGATGTTATCTTCTTTTCATGTATATGTTTACCTTTTTTGTTAACCAAATTCATAACAGTTGTTAAATATACTACCGTTCAAAAGTTTAGGGTCACTTGTCTGAATTGTTTCTCAAGATCCTAAAATTCTGTTTCTGGATCTCAAGGTGTAGGCTTAAATATTTG
>NW_015606142.1:0-551 GCF_001515605.1 Sinocyclocheilus anshuiensis | reverse complement strand
GGGAGACCATCACAATAAAGAGTTAGCAGATATGAAGCAGACAGTATACTAATAATTTAATGAGAGTTAGTTTACATGTAGGTGGAACGTTACTTAGTGTCAACAGAATGTTCAAAAGGGATCATCAAAATAAAGTGTTACCTCTAATAAGTATACATACATAATATGTATAAATAAATTTGTATATTAATATTCACAATTTTTGAATATATATTTATATGCACGTCTGTGAATATTTTATTTAGTTTGTGAATATAATATATTGTAAGTATCTGAATATATTCAGATATAATTAGTCTTTATCTCATGTGAGAAAATGTGCAAAATTTTGTATTTTCAGTTATTATTTATTTATATTGTGAATATAAATTCTCTATCCTGGAGATTGTACTGTGGACATTTTTGCATGAACCTTTTCTACATACACTTGAATGTGTATGTGTATGTGTATGTGTGTGTATAATATTTATACCATTATTCTACGTAAATAAATAAATAAATACATATTTATATAATTTTAATACTACTATAATTAGTCCTTATTTAAAAAA
>NW_015606141.1:0-551 GCF_001515605.1 Sinocyclocheilus anshuiensis | reverse complement strand
AAAAATATATAAAAGTATAAATATGTAAAATGAAATAAAATAAATAATTTTAAAATAATACAAATCAAAATAAAACACTAAATACATATGAAGCATTTTCAAATAAAATAAAAAATTTTACTATAAAAACAAACTAAAAATCTATACAATTACAAAAACATCAAATTAAAATAAATAGATACTTTTTAAATAAATAATTTAAAAAATACAAATCAAAACAAAACACTTACTAAAATTTGATAAAACCAAATTATAAAATAAAATGTGTACAATAAAAACAATCAAGATCAAACACTAACTGTAAATGTATACAATTATAAAAATGTAAAATTGAAATAAACAAGTTATTTTAAAATAAATAAATAATTTTAAAATCAAAACAAATCAAAACACTTACTGTAAAATATACAATTATAAAACATTTCAAATAAAATGAATAATTGTAAAACAAAAAAAATCAAAATAAGACATTTAAAATTTTAAAAGTAAAAATGAAACAATTAAAAACTAATTAACAAAAAAACTGAAAATTTTTAAAATCATAAAAATTT
>NW_015606140.1:0-550 GCF_001515605.1 Sinocyclocheilus anshuiensis | reverse complement strand
TGTGTGTGTGTGTGGATGAAAGGCTAGAGTCTTCCTTCCTCAGTATTTGTTTGGAAATTTCCTTGCCCGGCCAAGCAGGTGTGGTGGTGGAGATGGCTTGTAAATGATGGCTTTATTTTGAGTGCCTCAGACTGCCACAGCATCTCTGACCAGTTTTATATATGTGTTCCCATCTGTCCAACCTTCTGTCTGGTTTGTATGAATTTCTCAATTTTTGTGTTTATAAAGAACCATAGCCTGCTGATAAATAAGCAGTCTTTCTTCTCAATTACCTGCACTGCAGCTCATCATGATACGCTTCCACTCTAGAAGCCATTGCTAGTTGTCATTGTGTGCTGAAATGTTTTTCATACATTTTCAGGTCATTGTTGACGCTCTGTGGGGGAGTAAATGGAAAATAAAATATCCATGCTTCGGTGGATCCAGCTCAGATAACACTAATGTTTCCACCAAAACCTTTATGCTTCTACTATTTCTAAAGAGTCCCGGCTTCCGCACAGAAACAAGAGTGTGATTGTTTGTGTTCTCACCCGTGTAATTCCCTACCCAA
>NW_015606139.1:0-550 GCF_001515605.1 Sinocyclocheilus anshuiensis | reverse complement strand
TAACAACAAAAGAGCAGCATTATGACCACAAACTCAGGTGTTTTGTCAACTAGCGCTGCCAGCACAACTCAACACGCTCCCTTTATCTTCACACACTCCTTCGCGAGACGGGTTCCGCTTTAATGGAACATCTGTTTTCCATCCTTTCATCTCATGGGATTTTCATTTAGCCAAGTTAATTACCCAATCAAACCAGGTTGATTATCATATTCCTCGACTTAAAATAAATAATTTAATAAATAAAAAATTGGTGGCACGGTCTTGCGGCGACGGATCAAATCCCACGCAGCCTCTATTGCAGGTACGGCCCACCACAGCACAAAGAACAGCTGTGTCTGGACTGGGTCCCCTGGGTGGATCCGGTACTATGTGCTAAATCAGAGTCTGGTGCAGGTTTGTTGAACAATCTCACAGTAAACATCATTCCCGGACGTGTCTCTAGAGAATATAAGGAAATGTGTTAATGGTGATGAAAAGCAATTTATTGAATCGGGAAATAATCCTTGTGCCCTAGCCTTAATCCAAACGGCTCCCTTAGCGTAATTAATAA
>NW_015606138.1:0-550 GCF_001515605.1 Sinocyclocheilus anshuiensis | reverse complement strand
GTTTACACTCGAAGTGGATTGGTCTCTCTAATCGAGATCCCAATTCGTCGGTCATTCGTTGGTACGTGACGTCTCCGTTCCCTCCTTTAGGCAACGAGGGTTACATACATAACCGAGACATTAGTAAGCTTCATGACATCATCCATAGCCACTAGCTCAACCCTACCCTTTCTCTTAGCTTAATATTTCTCCCCGTAAAAGTTGCTCTCAGCAGTAGGGCTGCTCGATTATGGCAAATATCATAATCACAATTATTTTGGTCAGTATTTTAATCACGATTATTTAAACTGATTATGAGTGGGCCATATGACCAAAACTTTACATGAGTGATTTATTTAACGATAGTGATATATCAAATATATTTTTTCTGTAAATAAGGTTGCTATGACATCTACATTTTATAGACATGTGAAATTTCACAATTATCAATACCACAGCAGAATACTAGGGTAACTACATAACCGACGAGAGTTTGCGTGAAAAATCACCATGCACCACATTTTGTCACATTTTTGCGTGTATTTGACCGTTTAGGCGCGCACCTTGAGCT
>NW_015606137.1:0-550 GCF_001515605.1 Sinocyclocheilus anshuiensis | reverse complement strand
GTGTGTGTGTGTGTGTGTGAGAGCCCTCTTCAGCGAGTCATTCTTGGCTGAGGTTCAGTGGAAATGTGGCCCCACGATTCCAGAGAGGAAGCGGTACATTAACAAACCAAGCAAATGAGTGTTTATCCATATTTTGTAGAAGAACACAAGGTCAGGGTTTACATAAGGCCCTTCCGTCTCCCGCTGGCTTGTGGAGTCAAATGGGATGTATGTTTTCCACAGGTTTCACAGTCAGGGTTTTGTTTGTTGTTTTGTTAGCTTTGTAAATGACCAATCTTTCTGTGATGTTCAGTTGGAACTATGAGTTCGGAACATTAGAACAATGCAAAGAGTCTCTGTTTAGGAATAGAGTGTTCTGGAAGACCAGGTTCTAACAGCTCGGATAAAAGATCATGCAGAAAACTTGAGGTGGATAAAGTCTCTCTCTCTCTGTCTGTGTGTGAGTCTGAGGCCATGTTTGAAGGATTAAACATTCCAGTGACTATTAGGAATGGATTACCTTACTTCTCCAAGAAAAAAAATCCACACAGAAAGCAGAAAATATCAGAGG
>NW_015606136.1:0-550 GCF_001515605.1 Sinocyclocheilus anshuiensis | reverse complement strand
TGGCAGGACGAATGGGACATTGTCATCATTTCTCTGCAGGTTGGAGCAACCTCATCAGCATATTACTGTCCAGTGTCTTGAGATCTTTCTTGACAAGTAATTCAATGAATTGTATGTTTTTGCTGTTGTAGTTCACAGGGCCGTTCCTACACATCGGAGCTTTAGCTGCAGTCACAGCATTAGGGTGGGTCATCGCCAATCAGGTGGTGCGCATGGAAAGATCAAGTGAGTTGAAGGTCATGTGAGGGGAAAAGACAGACTGGGTCAAAGCTAAGACGGCCCCTACACTTTGACAGCATGTAATTGTAAAATATATGTGCACTACCCTTCAGTAAGTTTTTTTTCTTGTTTGTTTTTGAAAGAAAGTAATACTTTTATTCAGTGAGGATGTATTCAGTTTATCAAATGTGTGACAAATGCTATTCTTTTGAACTTTGTATTAATAAAAAAAAAACTAAAAACATTTTTTTCTGTTTCCACAAAAATATTAAGTGCACAACTGTTATCAACATTGATAATAATAAGAAATGTTTCTTGAGTGGCAAATCAG
>NW_015606135.1:0-550 GCF_001515605.1 Sinocyclocheilus anshuiensis | reverse complement strand
AGAGAGAGAGAGAGAGAGAGAAAAAAAAAGAAGAGGGAGTGTGAAAGATATTTCGAGGAAAAAAAGATTTTCTTTTAGGGTTACAGAAGTGAAATTGGAATAGTTTCGCTTAAATTTGGCCCTCACCAAATGTTTTAAGTGTTAATGAGAATGAATGAAGATACATTTACAGAAATACTTCTCTAATAACAGTTCGCTTTCACAAGCTGTATGTCATCTGTCACATCTTTAGCATTTAGTAATTGCAGCGTTTCTACAGCATGTTTGCAACCAATAAAGCACATTATCACTGGTTTCCAGGTGTGATTCAGAGCACATTAACTTTTTCTAAATGAGCCTCCAGGATGTGCGTTTGTCAGCATGCAGGCGTGGCTAGCGTTCGTCTTCTTGAAGGATGCGGACAGGTGCTTAGCAGCAGGTAAGCGTGCATACGGCGATCCCCGCGTGTTTACACTATGTGTGCATATATTTGAATGCACTTTGCACACCCCTATCTGTGTGCATGCAAGCGTCCTCGTGTAGCCCGGCCAAAGTGGGATAAGCTCATGGA
>NW_015606134.1:0-550 GCF_001515605.1 Sinocyclocheilus anshuiensis | reverse complement strand
TTTACTTGAGTATGGCTTTCAGGTACTTTATACACCACTGCTTTTGACCAAGGGTTAAAACATTACTGCAGATTGCTCAAATACAGCAATAAATGCTCATTGCGCATTCATGGTGGTTTCAAATAGGAAACATTTCATCATGATACAGGCTTTTGTTCATTTACAGTTTTATTAGCCATTCATGGGGGAGGGGCTCTCACTGACAAAGAGAGAGACATCTGTGTTCTGTCCAATTAAGGGAGTGTTCTTTCTGTAGCTGATAATTGCCTTGAAAAGGCGTTAGCACCTCGTGGCAGGACTACTGTCCTCGCAACACCTTGAGACAGAGCTTGATGATGTGTTATCACACTTACCATATGGAGGAAGTTTGGTGACAGCTATGATACTCCATATGGGCCAGGGGGAAGCATGTGAGATCACAACCCTTGGGTGTGGGATTTCTCAAGGCGCGTGGTGTCAGCACAGTATAGTGTCCTGTGTGACTTCCAGCACCCGTGTGTGGCGTAACGTCCTCTGTGACTTCTGCCACCTACCGCTGTTGAGCAGGTAA
>NW_015606133.1:0-550 GCF_001515605.1 Sinocyclocheilus anshuiensis | reverse complement strand
TGTGATGGCTTCTATTGTTTTTTTTTTCAGCAGGAAAGTCAATCTTTTTATTTATTTATTTATTTACAAAGTACAGTGCTACATTTATTTCCATGTGTGCCACATTGTGAACGTTTGGATATTGCAGTCACAATATACAGGCCAACAACTTTCAAATCCAAAACTTTTCATCAAGATTATCTCTAGAAGATAAGTACAATCAGATTAAACCAAAATTAGACGATGTAACCATTACGGTTGTGCCGTAGTAGACGATAGTATCGTGTATGGACGATAGTCATATATCGCCTGTGGCTGATGCCTTTGACAATATCAAGATGATGATGATGGTGATGATTATTATTAATTATTATTATCAGACTAGTATTATCATCTAATTAATATTAGAGCTTCTTTGTTCCAACATATTTCTTTTTAATCATTTTTACTGTGTTGTGCATTATAACCAATCACACACAATGGCCAATCAGAGGCATTCAGATGAGTCATCGCTGAAACACCATTCGCTCTCTCGCGAATTCTCTCATCATAAACAACAAAGTGCAGATGT
>NW_015606132.1:0-550 GCF_001515605.1 Sinocyclocheilus anshuiensis | reverse complement strand
CTAACCTCCCAGAGCAGCGAGAACCTCCAACCAGCCTGACTCCTGACAAATTAAAGAAAAAGAAACATTGTTAACACTTCATAATAAGGTTCGATTTGTTAACATCAGGTAATGGATTAGGTATCATGACCTAATAAAGAACAAAAATGTTAAGTTATAAAGTTAATGTTAATAAATATACTATTGTTTATTTTAGTTCAGGCTTGTTCATTATAATACATTTGTGTTCATTTATACAAACTGCTATGTTAAAATTTTATGTGTAGAAAACATTGACCTAGATTTATAAATGTTGTAGACATATGAGTCTTTCTAACAAATTTAACTTCATTGTAATGTGTTATCAAATATCAAATATATGTAAGATGCTTATATTAGACCTGGACATTATTTTTTTTGTCATGAAAAAATACTAGTAAATTTTTTAACAACATAATTCTTGACATTATTGGTCAACCAATAAGAATTATTGGTAACACTTTATTTTAGGGTCTCTTAACTAGTTGTTATTAGCATGCATATTACTAGAATATTAGCCATTTATTAGTAC
>NW_015606131.1:0-550 GCF_001515605.1 Sinocyclocheilus anshuiensis | reverse complement strand
TGCCAAATGCATAAATGTAAACTCTGTCTCCCATCTTGAATTAAACTGCTTTAGAATTTGCTGGCTAGGTAGGCAGCTCACTAGGGTTTGGAACAGAGCCAGCGAGTGTTTCTCTGTACATTTGATTAAGATACTCTTTTAGTTTTCTAATATAAGGTCACAATGACTTAAGGACACAGGGTTTTCTCTTTGACAGTTCCCAGATACATGACTGGAAACATGCAATCTATGATCCCTGTTGATGTTGAAGAACTTTCAAAAGGACTTCCATGATTAAAAACCAAAGCAAATAAATACGAAAAGGAGGGGAAATGTATTATGATGGATATGACAAGCAAAATAATTGGTTACTTCACAGACAAACAACGCACCCAATAACATAACTGGCTTCAAGTCACATGACATCTCTTGACTTTGTAGTCCTTGTAGTTCTCGCATTGTGATTCCTCTTCTCCGGGTTTCCATTCCTGTTTGCTCTCCTTCAGAATCCAGGAGAAACAAAAGATGAAACGGCATCTTCAAGAAGAAGAGTCCAATGGTCCTTAAGATC
>NW_015606130.1:0-550 GCF_001515605.1 Sinocyclocheilus anshuiensis | reverse complement strand
TGAGGATGCTGTTCTGTTGACAGATGTGTTTTGTCTGTGAATGCTGGTTGTTGTTTTCTTCTTTTCAGCCCTTGCTGTGTGCATCTGTTTGTGCGCAACTACGCTTTCTTCCCGAGTTTGTGACCTTGGATGTTTTCTTTAAATGTTAATGTCTAGATTTCTGATATATTTCTCTGTAGCGAGCATTTTGCACTCGAGTACACAGTGTTGCCTTCATACCATTTTCTTTGGGTTGATGGCTATTTCTTCTGCAAAGTGCAGTGCTGAGAACCTATTTCACCGCAGTCGTCACCCTCCCCCACATCATCTTCTCTCCATGTAAACACACACTCGCTTTCCTCTTCCTCTCCTTCCACGCTCTCCCTTTCAGTCTCTAGACTCGTCCTCACCAGCCCCATCTCTGATATCCACTTTTCTCCACCTTCCCTCTCTCACCATCTCCTTCTTTCTGTCCCGCTCATTTCCCTCCATCTCTGCGGAGGGGCAATTACCCCAGCGTCTCTAAACGCCGGCGATCTGAGCATCCTTGCGCTATGCATTGTCTGCAGCA
>NW_015606129.1:0-550 GCF_001515605.1 Sinocyclocheilus anshuiensis | reverse complement strand
GGGGCTAAATCGGGCTAAAAATCCTATAGTGTGAGCCAGGCTTAAATGATGATAAAATTTATTTATATTTTTGTGTGGCCTTTAAGTATACTTACATACTTCCTTACTTTATGGGTTAAGTAAAGTCAATTAAATTTTTCATTGTTCTGATACCTACTATATCAGCCTGGAAATTACATCACACAAAATCTAAGGTTTATGGTTATCACTGGCAAAATAAAAACCTATTCGCAGGCACATTTGTCACCAAAGATTAATTTGTTACATTAATTCTGCATCCAAAGACTTATAATCACCTTTTCTTTTATGCAGAGTAAAACAGCTTTCTCTGAGCCATTGATGCTATGACAAGAGTCCTCATCTCATTTGGTTGTACAACAAGCATATATTTCAGAAGTACTATTCTTTTCTTAAGCGTGAGATTACGAGGACGAGACCACAGACGTTACAATACTCGCTCCCTTTTGGTGGATCTGTCTTTTTCAGCCAGCCTGTTTTATGCGAGAGAAAATAAACTTGTGGGACATAAAGTTTTAATGTTCTTTAAGAG
>NW_015606128.1:0-550 GCF_001515605.1 Sinocyclocheilus anshuiensis | reverse complement strand
GTCTGGTAACTCCCATTACTGTCCTGCAGAGACCAATGGAGGCAGTTGAACACAAGCTTGCAAGGATGGATTTAAACAGACTAAATGATTGGATAAGTCTGGCATACGTCATAGTTCTGGCATACTTCATACACTGTTTTTACATTATTTCTAAAAATCATGCATCAACGTAATTAGTGTCACCAACCAACGCACAGGCTGAAACCCAGCCTGGAATAACATATGAAGCGAAGCGACTGGAATTCCTCTCAAAGCGTTCAGCAATCTCATCGCCACTCCATGTTTTCCATTTCAATTCAATTTAATTAAGCTTTATTAGCATGACAGTGTAACACAATGTTGCCAAAGCATTAACACATATATATAAATAATAAATAGAAAGAAACAATACAAAAAAAAAACCATAGATAATAAATAAAATCTATCTAAATAGATGAAAAGAAAAAGTGAGTCAGTTTAGATTTAACTGTGTTTAACACCTAACATTGTGAATGGCTAACACAAGTTTTGCAGCTAGTGCAGCTGTGTTGTCATCTCCAAGTATGAAGGG
>NW_015606127.1:0-550 GCF_001515605.1 Sinocyclocheilus anshuiensis | reverse complement strand
TTTTTTTTTTTTTTTACATCAATGTGTCTATGATTTTCAACTGACGCTGAATAGTGTGTAATCACTTATAACACAGGGTCAGATAACAGCATTTAGCTTAGTACCCACCTATTTCCACTCACTATTACGAATCTACATTCCCTCCAGAAGTCTGATATCTACTAGTAAGCGACACCTTGTGGTACCATCACAGAGAGGCTTTTCGTTCACCATTCTTGGCTGGTGGAACGATCTTCCCACTCCTATCCAGAATGCTGATTCCCTGACAATTTTCAAGTGACGGCTGAAAACTCGTCACCATCTGACGTCATCCTAAAGGAAAAAAAAAAACTTTGCTTCTCTTTACTTAATCCCCAGACTAGCTTGTGCTTATTTGAACAATGCCTGAAACTTGGTATTACGGGCACTTCCTGTGTCTATTTGCCTCTTTAAGATGAATAGTTTGATGTATTTATCAAGTGATTCACAAGCGATCACAAGTGCAGTATGACGTACCTCAAGGCTTAGCACTAGGGCCGTTACTTTTCACGCTTTACATGTTACCCTTGGG
>NW_015606126.1:0-550 GCF_001515605.1 Sinocyclocheilus anshuiensis | reverse complement strand
TATATAGGAGCATGACAGGCAGTACATGCACATTGGTACTATGGTGGAGTTTGCCTTTGCACTGGTGGGGAAGCTGGATGTCATCAATAAACATTCCTTCAATGACTTCAAACTCAGAGTGGGTGAGTGAAAATTCAAAAGATTACAGTATATATAGCTACAAGTGATGATTATCATGGTCCAAGCAAAAACAGCTCATGTAGATGATATGGTGATGCAGTGGCTGTCTCTTTTCAAAAATAATTTTAAATCTTAATATTCAAAAATAATCAAGCATCTTTTTAATAATCCTAAGTGTCTTTAAGTGGCTCTTGGTGGAAGTAATATACTATGCATTATAGTAAAAGAGTCAAATAATACTGTATCTTAATTTCAATTGGACAGCAATACATGAAATTTGGCATATTACAATAACCTGTATATCACCATCTGCAGGTATTAATCATGGACCCGTGATAGCTGGGGTGATTGGAGCTCAGAAGCCCCAGTATGACATCTGGGGCAACACAGTGAATGTAGCAAGCAGAATGGACAGCACAGGAGTGCTGGG
>NW_015606125.1:0-550 GCF_001515605.1 Sinocyclocheilus anshuiensis | reverse complement strand
CTCTGGTGGTGTAGCTATTCTTTTTGAAAGAAATTTTAAAGGGAATATTCTGGTATCTCATTTTTCCGTTGAGGGTAGATTGTAACTGTCGTGGTCGGTGTCTCTCAAAAAAAAATCTAAAATCTTTTTCTTAACAACACATCTGTTGTTATAGCAATAAAAGTGTAGAAAAATTATAATTAAATGGTTGTGTTTAATTATTGATGATGGTGTAATCATCATTTTGTGGTATGATTCACTGATCTCGTTCAGTGGTTGACCTTTAAAACTATAGTGTGGGTTTTCGCTTGTTTCATGTTATTTAAGATAGCTATATGACACTGCACGCTGAGATTATGATAGACAATTATGATGGATTTTGAAAACTTATGTTCAAAGGCTTTAAAACTACGGCATCATTTAGACACATAGAGACATCAAGAATCAGCACATGAATCTTCAACAATGGTGACAGTCAAAAGCTGTGCTGGTATCCAGCAATGCATGCTGGATACCAGCACAGGAGAAAACTCATCCATGACTCCCAGCATGCATTGCGGCATGAATAAAT
>NW_015606124.1:0-547 GCF_001515605.1 Sinocyclocheilus anshuiensis | reverse complement strand
CCTGCATCTCATCGCCTCCCCGCATGCATCTGCAGTGCGTAATTATGCACAGGATTTATGAGAGGCAGCAGCTTTGTTTATTTGCAAACTGCTCGCAGTAATTGATGCCAGTGTGGAGTGCGGCTGCTTCTGGCCCTCGCGCCCAGACCCCGCTCATTTTCTTTATACGTTTTTACGACAAAACAGCTTGGCCGCTGGAGCTTGTGCGCTTGCAGCGTGGTAAATATTCGTATCTCTCAGAGCTCTCGTATCTCTCTTTAGGCTGGGGTTTACTGGATGTGAGGGGCCTGCCGCAGTGAGAGGAGACAGATGAAGGCTGATGTGGTGCATGCGGTGTAGGCTACTATCTGGAACCGCCACCAGGTGGACTTCAATGCGAAATGCAGTGTGTATGATTTCGCAGGTGCAAAAGACCAAACTGTCAGTAGAGTTAAAACTAGTTATCCTGGGTGGAATATTCCTGTAATTATAGGCCTACTGCAGTATTTAAAATAAATTCATGTGTTATCTATCTATCTATCTATCTATCTATCTGTCTGTCTGTCTG
>NW_015606122.1:0-550 GCF_001515605.1 Sinocyclocheilus anshuiensis | reverse complement strand
GCCCCACCATCTACGAGAGCATGTTCGACCTGGAGAGCGTTCCTCACCGCTCGCACATCATCAACAAGGTCACCAGCCAGGAGCTCACGTGAAGCTGTTCGTTCCTGACACTCTTGGAGGAGATCGGTCTCGTAGAAACGTTCTGTTATCCAGCGATGACTGCATGTGAACACAGCCCAAACATTCAAGGGCTTTGAGATTTTTGAGTTTTTCCTTTTAAAACGTCTTTTATATTTAACGAGGCTGGTTTTGTTCATTTGTTTGTTTTGCCAAATAAATCCGGGGCATTTCAAACGGTGTTGCTCTGTGAGATAAAGCAGTTGCTCGCATTCATTGCAGCTCACATAATAACAACACAAAAGCGTGTTTCGTTTGTGATCCTCCTCGAATCGTGCCAGAACGGGAGATCTGCACCGCAGTCCGAGATGAAAACTCAGAATTATCAGAAAAAGGCAGAATAATGAGAAGAGTCTGAATTGCGAGATGTATGCTCAAAATCCCAGGAGAAAAACAAGTGCACTTCCATAATGTACTTAAAGTGCTCTATTTT
>NW_015606121.1:0-550 GCF_001515605.1 Sinocyclocheilus anshuiensis | reverse complement strand
CGTTCCCCATAGCGACCCCTAGAGGACGCAGTTCGAAGTTGCCATAAAAGGGAACCCAAAAACATTCTGTTCCTAACTGTCATACAATGTAGCAGTGGAAAAAAACACAATCTGTGACAGTGGAAGCTTTAGACAAACAGACTCCAGGCAGTATGGATGTTTTTTTCTGTACAGAGAAGGGCATTAGTTGCTGTGGGTAAAGGAAGCACCATGCGGTATCTCACAGAAGGAGTGAGGCAGGTCTGTTTACGTGTTTGCTCTCTCAGCTTGCTGTCCTTTACGTCTGAACTCTGTAAATGAGTGCAGCCTATAGGGCTGCAGAGGTGATGGGCTGCAGTAAAAAGTACCAGGAGTAATCTCCAACTCCCTGATAAGGAACGGCCAGCTCTCATGAATGTCTTTCTCTCTCTCTCTCTGTCCGTGCCACCTTGGCTGCAACAGCTCATGTCCCCTGGCTCAGTACCAGCAGCTAAAAATAGCTGAGCTGGCATGTGTGTCCATGGAACCACAGTTCAGGACTTCATTTTTTGTTTTATTTATTTCATTTTTT
>NW_015606120.1:0-550 GCF_001515605.1 Sinocyclocheilus anshuiensis | reverse complement strand
CTAGTCAAGAACTATAGAAATGATCCCTGAAAGTATAGTCTTAACTTCACACCTGCTCCGCGGGAAACCCGTCAGCGCGAGCATGCGGCTCAGTGACGGTGCGGCGCGATGACGCGAGGATAAAAACAACGCGCCGAACTCCTCGCGCGCAGAGGCCACATCAATATAGAGCACGGCCCATGCTTAAAGACGGCACACATGCAATGTATAAAGATGTAAACGGATTTATTTGATAACGTTAAAAGTGACTTTAAAGTATTTTCTGGTGAAGCAGCGGTGACTTCAAATCGAATTCCATCAACCCTTATCTTTTTGCGACGATACATTCATTATTATATGTTTAAGCAAACTGTAACTGTACTAAAAGTTATTTCGCTCCATAATGCATGTAAAACATAAGACGTAAGATGCGCATAATGTAATTACCCACAATCCTCCTCGGTGTCAAGCTTCCTCTTCGTGGTGAGCAGGCTGTATTTGTCATGC
This sequence comes from Sinocyclocheilus anshuiensis, assembly GCF_001515605.1. Classification (NCBI taxonomy): domain Eukaryota; kingdom Metazoa; phylum Chordata; class Actinopteri; order Cypriniformes; family Cyprinidae; genus Sinocyclocheilus; species Sinocyclocheilus anshuiensis. Next base: position 64 of record NW_015606120.1, on the reverse strand, counting down.
GTGTTAAACCAAGTACGCTAAGGTTAATAAAACGGCATTTGAAGATTGTAATACATATTAGTAT
>NW_015606119.1:0-548 GCF_001515605.1 Sinocyclocheilus anshuiensis | reverse complement strand
CTTTCTTTCTTTCTTTCTTTCTTTCTTTCTTTCTTTCTTTCCCAGCATGCTGCTCTGGACAAATAATAAAGGCAGTGGAAGCCCAAACAAACAAGCAGGAGGAGAAGAAGGAGGTTCAAGGTGAGCGAACGCTTGGTTTAACATCTGTACGTGTTAAACTGCTTAAGATGATCTGACAGGCGGCTGACGAGACGAGGTGAACGGCAGATCTGGAATGTTCCTTCAGCCCGCGGCTCTCGCTGATGTTCACAACACGTCTCCGCATAAACATCTCATACTGTCTGGAGAAAAAACCCTCAAAATTAGCTTTCACTCTAAGCTCATTTAGCCATCAATCAATCAATCACTGTCAGACGAGTAGAAATACATATCACACACTTAGCTCATTGCAGTGCATTCACTAAAATAAATGGTAAATAAGACCTTTTTAAAAAATATATATTTAAAAAAAAAAGTCATAAAATTCGTCATGAAACAGTCCCAAAAGTAAAAGACTGAAGCAGAAGAAAAGCAGCGAATGCATGTTACTGTATGTCACAACATCATTC
>NW_015606118.1:0-550 GCF_001515605.1 Sinocyclocheilus anshuiensis | reverse complement strand
GCCAATTACAGAGCTCCGAATAGAGTTAATTTGACACGCACACACACACACAGAGAAATCTTATAATGTGGCCTGAAATCTAATTTCTTCCTCTGAAGTGACCCGTGAAATAATGTGAGCTCTTTGCTCCCTCGCTCTATGTAAAATCATCAGATTGCCTATTTCAGAATCCAATATGAACCCTCTCCTGTGCTCTTTAAACACACATACACACACTTACAGTAATGGGTATTATGGGCCCCTCCTGACCTGTTAGATTACAGAGGAGAGGGAAAAACAGATACGTAATGAAAGACCAAAAACTTCTCAAATACTGAGATGAGATGAGAGGATGGTGGAGAAAGAGAGAGCACAAAATAATATGGAGGAAGTTAGTAACAGACACAACGATCAAAGAAAACAAAGGATCTGTTAAACAAGCAAGAATTGATCTGAGCAGATCAGATAATGCTAGTATAAAGCTCATGATAAAGACGATTGTGTATTTGAGGCCACTTTGGATTTAAAGTGTATGAACTGCAAATTTCAAGGAATACGTTTATGAACTACT
>NW_015606117.1:0-550 GCF_001515605.1 Sinocyclocheilus anshuiensis | reverse complement strand
ATATTATATGAAAACTCAACAGAGCCGGATGATGACACCACTGTTTTCTACAGAGCTGCTGTATAGATGAAATGCACTAAATTAATAACTGATGATTATTTACAATCAATCTGAATCAACTGACTTACTGCTGAACAATGACAAAATTGACAAACAATGCATCATTTTCCTGTTACAACTGTAAAGCTGCTTTGAAACAATCTGTATTGTAAAAAGCCCTATGTGAATACAGGTGACTTGATTTGACTGGACACTATGGAATTATTGAGACAAACCATGATCTTTTCCTAAACCTTACCAAGCAGTTTTACCAAGTCAATCCAACAGCATCATTTACTAAAAATAAATGTCATGATAGACCATGTATTTAGGCCTCATGTCATAAATTACAAATGGACAGTTTATGTAAAGAGGGGTCAAAAGGATTAACCCTAACCCTAATTTAACTGAGTTCATCCAAGAAGGTGTGTGGGAGTATGAGACATAAACCCTGTTTGGACAGGAGTAGTTTTACATTTAGAGGTGGGGTAAAGTAATTATTACCAGAGCT
>NW_015606116.1:0-550 GCF_001515605.1 Sinocyclocheilus anshuiensis | reverse complement strand
AGTCCAATAAATGTGCATCTTGAAATATTAATAACAATAGATAAGTTATTCTTACGTTTACCTTATAAAAATCAGTAAATATTTCACATAAACAAAGATGTGCTATAAAGGGAGTCCTTTATAGCATAGTAAAATAAGTATAAACTATCAATCAGATGACAGAAGACATGCAGCAAATTGTGTAAAACCTGTGTACAGCAGATTTTCAGGAAATTTTTAATCATGTTGATAATTAAGAAGCCTTATAAATTTGCGTATTAAATATGATACGGTAGGCTGCATTTATTTAGAGTTATATGTGGGGTTAAATTTGAGTTAAATTTGTTGCAGATTTGTGTCCGATTTATTATCAAATCCAATAAGGTTGATGTGTAACATCGCTATTCAAGCACTTGCCTGTTTCTTGGTGCGTGTGTGTGACATATAAGAGCAGTTAAGTGGGTTCTGTGTGTGTGAAAGTAATTTTAAGTGGTTGAGTTTAGATACCATTTCTCTCTTTCTCCTTCTCTCTCTCTCATGGTTTGATAATTCCCATCATTGCAAACAGACA
>NW_015606115.1:0-550 GCF_001515605.1 Sinocyclocheilus anshuiensis | reverse complement strand
TTTTTTTAGGATTCACTGATAAATAAAAAAGTATATATACACACTTTTAAAATACAAAAAAAGTGAAATTTAAAATAAAAAAACGAAGTAAACTTAATTTTATGCATTCTTGCTAAATATAACCATTAAAAGAAAAAAGAAAAAAACTTGTGGACCTCATATTTTTACAACTGTAATATATAATATAATAGTATAATATAAAATTGTGCTGTTTAATATTTTTGTGCGAATTGTGACACTTTCTTTAAGATTCTTTGATGAATAGAAAAACAACAACAACATTTATTTGAAATCAAATGCAATATAAGAAACACACACACACACACACACAAAAACAAACAACAACTATATGCTTATGCAGGACCTCCCTCATCCTACTACAAATTTAAATATTTTCTGTAAGGATTTTGGCTGAAGCACTTGTAGTTTTAGAACTGTATTCAGAAATGTTATGGCTGTGCTTGTTCATTACCATAGACACATGCTTAGGAAAAAAACAACAGAACTAGAAAGTGGAGATGATAATTCTTCCCGCTTTAAAAGTGACTGT
>NW_015606114.1:0-549 GCF_001515605.1 Sinocyclocheilus anshuiensis | reverse complement strand
TCATGTGACACTGAAGACTGGAGTAATGATGCTGAAAATTCAAGAGAAATACATTACAATTTAACAGACATTATAATAATATTTCCCTGTTTTTACTGTGTTTTGATCAAATGAATGCAGCAGAAAACATCATCCAAACGTGTGTTAAGCTCTTGTGTCTCACTGTAATGCGCAGGACCTGGTGAAGAGTCACCTGATGTTCGCGGTGCGTGAGGAGGTGGAGGTGCTGAAGGAGCAGATCAAGGAGCTGAATGAGAGGAACTCTCAGCTGGAGCAGGAGAATTCTCTGCTGAAGAACCTGGCCAGTCCAGAGCAGCTGGCGCAGTTCCAGGCGCAGGTCCAGACCGGATCTCCCACCGCAGGGGCCCCGCCGGAGGGCCCCGGACCCACCGCCTGACTGCCTCTCGAGATGATACTGTGAACAGACTCCACAGTCGGTCGTCTCAGACGCTGCTTATCAAACATCACCCGCTTCAGACAATCAGTACTGACCCTGACGGACACGCGTGACCTCTTGAGCTTCACGTGTGCATGCGTGTCAGTGGCGGG
>NW_015606113.1:0-550 GCF_001515605.1 Sinocyclocheilus anshuiensis | reverse complement strand
GATTAATCGTTTGACAGCACTTCTAAAAATATGAAATATTTAATTTGTTTATTTGTTTTTATTTGTCTGACCGTTAACCCCCATCAAAGAACCATGAAGATGTAAATTGGTTGTTAAATTATTGAAAGATTAATTGTAAATATCTAAGGTCAAAGGGGTGCGATCATTTTTATAATTATTCTTAAAATATCGAGTACAAATATTTTTGAACCAAACTGAATGATGACCTTTCAGATATGAATGCTTGCTCCAACAATTTAATTTGATTGTATTTCTTTTCTAAACATTGCAAAGCAACGTTAAATTTGAAATCTGGTTTGATTCAGTTTGACGGCAACCATGACAATCTAATACGCTTTTCAATGATGAGTAGAAAGACACATAATCAAAGCAAATGATTTAATCTCCCAATTTATGTTATTTGTTGTGTGTGCTGCTTAAGGTGACATCCTAATGTTATGCGCAATGAATAATCTTTCCATGTGTGTTCTGTGCTTCAGCATCTTTTCGTCAGTTCGGTGAAGACCAACCGTCCGCTGAGAGAGCTGGT
>NW_015606112.1:0-550 GCF_001515605.1 Sinocyclocheilus anshuiensis | reverse complement strand
GAAAATGAGCCTATTTTCAAAAATAGTGGCGTGTTCCTTTAAGCACTGCATCAAAGATACCATTTGATGTGCGGTTTCTTATGTGGAATGTTTGGTGTCCTGGTGAGCTCCTCAAATATTTGCAGTCTGAAGAATTGTTAATGATTGCAACAGGTGAGTCATTAATGCAGATTGGGCTATGTGTTGTCCTTTAAGTACATTTGTTTCGCTGGAATTCAAGGCTAGATTGTTGTTATAACACTATCCTCTCCTGCAGAGGGTCCTTGTATGTGTACTCATCATTATCACTGATTAACCCAATAATGGTGTTGTCTTCATGAAATTTGATGATGTGCTCTACTGTGTAGAGATGCAGTGAATGGTTGAATAACGAGTATAATTAGGGCTGAGGCAAAAGCCCTGTGGAGTGCTGGTCTTAATTATTTTTATGGATGAGGTGATGTTTCCCATCTTGACCACCTGGGTTCTGCCTGTTAAAAGTACAGTACCCAGATATATTTACTCATATTCAGGAGTTTTTAAGAGTATCTTGAAGTTGAAAGAATCACAT
>NW_015606111.1:0-550 GCF_001515605.1 Sinocyclocheilus anshuiensis | reverse complement strand
ACACACACACACACACACTAACTTTAATACGTTCTAATCACTGTAACACTGAGTGTTGAACTCAGAGCCCAGAACTGTCATTCACATTGCTTCTAATCTTAAAGAGACAATTTACCCAATAATCATCAATAAAACTAAATATTTTGAATTAAGTCCTTTTTTTGTCAATACAATGAGTATCAATGGGGTCAATGAAAGTCAGTGGGGTCCAATGTTGTTTGGCTCCCATCATTCTTCAAAATATCTTTTGTTTTTGACAGAAGAATGTCACACAGATTCAGAACAACATGAGGGAGAATAAGTTATGACAATGATGATTTCTAGGTGAACTATCACTTTAAAAGTGAACATTAGTCTCTCCTGCTTCACTTTTGTTGGTCATTTTATTTTTCAGTAGTAATATATTACGGTCACATTTCCTTGATGTTCATCAAGTTTTCGTTTTCAAAGAAAACAGTTTACAGAATATGTACACATGGTACGTTTAAGCATCATGATATTTGTTAGTGTATCAATGTGCTGAGAGGTCAGTAGGTCACAGTGTGTGTGT
>NW_015606110.1:0-546 GCF_001515605.1 Sinocyclocheilus anshuiensis | reverse complement strand
GATCTACAATGGCACTGCTGTGGTATGGTAATCACGGACAGCAGCATGTCATGAGCGTTCCTCGGGATCAAGAGAGCTTTTCACGACAACTCCAAACACCACAGCCTCGCTGGGGGAAATAAGTAAATTAGTGGATGAATAAACTTTATTAGATTGTTTTTTTTTTTGTTTGTTTTTTTAATTAAACACAAATGGCAAATTATTTTAAAACATGTATTTCGTCCCAGAAGCACATTTTCTATATATACATTTGTGTGGTTGATATACTGTACGTCCAGTGTAGTTCAAAAGTTTGGGGTCGATAAAGATTTTTCAAAATGTTTTTAAAAGAAATCTCTTCACAAAGGCTGTATTTATTTGATAAAAAAAATACAGTATAATCAGTAATATTGTAAATTAATTTTACAGTTTAAAATAACTGTTTTCTCTTTTAATGTATTTTAAAATGTAATTTATTCCTGTGACGACTAAGGTGAATTTTCAGCAGCCATTATTCGAGTCCTCTATTATTATTATTATTATTATTATTATTATTATTATTATTAT
>NW_015606109.1:0-549 GCF_001515605.1 Sinocyclocheilus anshuiensis | reverse complement strand
ACACACACACACACACACACACACACACACGATGTTTGTGTGACTTTACCACCATCACATGCTGCTTTGCATGAACGTGAGAAGCCACATTTGACTGGTAAATCGTACCGTTGGCGTGAGAAGCCGACACAGTCGAGGTGTTTGGTTGGGAGTTTTTGTTTCATGACTGAATCTAAATGGTGTTTTATATCTGGATCAGTGTTTTCTCTCGCCTGAACGAGTGTTTGAGCTTCATTAGACATGTGACTGAATCTAAACATGGCTTAGAAACTATATAAATGTTCTCAAGAATATTTTGAGACATTTGCGCTCATGTAATCTGATCCTCCTGCTCTGTGTGACGCATTATTATTCTAGTTTCTCTTTGACTGTAAGCGCTGTGTGACCTTGATTAATGACAGGTTTCTCCGGATCGTGTGTTTGGTTCAGTGTTTGACGGCTCATCATGTGCTCTCTGTTCTTCTGTTCTGTCTGAGAGCATCGTCACTGAGGCTAATAGGAAGTTAATGTTGTGTTATTGATTTCTGTGGGTGTGTTCAGGGTAATATA
>NW_015606108.1:0-550 GCF_001515605.1 Sinocyclocheilus anshuiensis | reverse complement strand
AGAGGAATTAAAGAGCACTAGACAGGGCGCTTTTGTGGCAGCAGTAACAGTTCCTGGTCTAATCTGCCCACGCCTCAACAGACACACACACACACACTGAGAGAGCTGAGAGCGGGCAGCAGGCCCATATCACTCCAGGCTATATGGAAAGCTACAACCACATGCACAGAGAAAGAAAGACGGAGATGCAAACATATAGTTTTCAAAATGCACACTCTCTAATCCTACCAACAAAACATTACACTTCCTTTATTGTGCTGCGCTACAGTCTTGTTGGAATTACATTCTTATTAGCATGCTGTGGTCTTGTCTTTCTGCTCAAATTGCTCCCCCAGCTATCAGCTCCAGCAATCATCACACCACAACAAATGCACTTTCTTCACCGGAGCTTTGGTAAGAAAGTGTCTGCCAAGCACATAAACGTAAATACACACCAAATTTAACCAACACAGAGTAATGAAGTTGCTTTCATACTGTTGTCAGCAGACCCCCAAGGGACTGCAAGAGGCACAAAAATTAACAGGAACAAAGCAAAAACATGAATCTATTT
>NW_015606107.1:0-531 GCF_001515605.1 Sinocyclocheilus anshuiensis | reverse complement strand
GTGTGTGTGTGTGTGTGTGTGTGTGTGTGTGTGTGTGGAAATGAGCAACAGGAAGAGCCGTCTCATTTCTTCTGCGGCTGATTTTATCTGTCTAGAGGACGTGAAAAAATGACCCCTGCAATCGTTGCGGGCTTGCCAACAGGAAGCTGGCCAATTTAGAAGGTGGAAAGTCCATTAAAAGATTAATTTAAGGAAGTGACTAGGCTCCTTGTGGACTTATTAGAAGCTCATCAGAATATAGCAGGTGAATTTGATTTATGAGCCAAACTGCTGAATATGTGCTGAGATTCAGCAGTCATTTTTCTAGGTTAGATCCAAAAATAATAACACTGTTCCTGTATTAGCACCAAGAGGCAACTTGTCTTCATGCCTTTGTCTATATATATGTTTAATATAACTTCGGGTCAACATTTTTAATGTGAGGACTGATCCTCTTGAAAGTATGAAAAATATGATTAATCCTCACATAAAACTATAGATCATAGGTGTTTAACTACTTATTTTATTTATATATATATTTATTTATTTATT
>NW_015606106.1:0-550 GCF_001515605.1 Sinocyclocheilus anshuiensis | reverse complement strand
ACATTGCATTACACCAAATACACAATATTATGTTCTTTTTAGCAACGTCATATGACCCCTTTAAGAATTTTCATAACTTCTTTCTGTAAGTCTGGCCCCATATCACAGATATCTTGGGCAAGCAAGCAACCACCCACAACAGTAGAGCAGGCATAAATCTTTGCATAGCCAAATACCACTCACAATTACAGAAGAAAGTGTTATCTAGTTGTTTTTAAAGTACAGACTACATTTGAGATAGACTGATGTGGTTATAACATTGCATAACACTTTCTACTGCAATTTGTCTTCATTCCTAGTTACAAGATGACTGCATATTTCCCATAATCAGACCTGTGAATCAAATGAAGTCCCTAATCTTTTTAAACACAATATTTGCTCTGTATAATTGCAGGTATGTGCTCCATATCAGTGCAATCATAAATTAAGGATCTGCATAACTGCTGATCATTATGGGAATGCGAAGTGAGGTTTACCTCGGGAGATCCGCTGAAGGGTCACTCATTGAAACAGCTGTCATGTTGATCACTCTGACCAGCCCATTAACACC
>NW_015606105.1:0-550 GCF_001515605.1 Sinocyclocheilus anshuiensis | reverse complement strand
TTTGACACCTTGTTTGTTCTTGCAGAATTTCTCCAGAGTCAAGATGCAGGTGACAATGTCTTTGGCTTCGTTGGTGGGCAAGTCTTCAGACATCCACGAGGAGTACCTACGCCGCTCTTTCAGAACTATCCTGTTGTATGCGGAAGAAGACACGGAAATGCAGTCTACACAGCTGCCCTCACAGGTAACACTTTGGCCTAAAGTTTAGACCTTTAGACATCCAGCCCAAACAATAAGCATACTAAACATCAGTTTTAATTAATTACCTTACTGGTTTCTGTCTCCACAGGTGGATGAACTCTTGAGGAATCTAAACAGCATCCTCTCAGACACAGTCAAGATGAAAGAGTTCCAGAAAGATCCTGAGATGCTCATGGACCTCATGTATAGGTACACACATATTCTCCTGCAGCTAAAACAGAGTCTGCATCTGCATTTTGGATCCCAGGCCTGTGGTTTTCTTCTCTGCTTCCCATTTTCGCTGTGGTTTCTACTGTTTGTCTACTGTTTTTAGACTTACCATGGTAACCATGTGGCACATTTGAGCCCT
>NW_015606104.1:0-549 GCF_001515605.1 Sinocyclocheilus anshuiensis | reverse complement strand
TTACAACTCCATTTTGGTTCTTGTAAGTTTTGTTCCTGGGGTGAACCTATATTGGATTCACCCTGCAACACATGACTACCATAAACAGTGCATTTATACAACTGTTGTCATGAACACTGATGGAACTTCAAACCACCATCATTTCGAAATTGTTGCCCACACTGATCACAAGCATAAGGTTTCTCTCCCGTATGGATGCGGGAGTGGCGCTTGAGTGTCAATGCGTGACGGAAGCGTGCGCTGCAGATGGAGCAAGTGTACGGCCTCTCTCCTGTATGGATCCTCTGATGGATCTTGAGATGTTGTTTACGGTTAAAGTCTCGCTCACACAGGCCACAACGATACAATCTTCGGCCGGGGGGAAATGCATGGCACTCGGGACCCTTGTAATTGTTGTGGAGCTTTGGGAAGTGGCTTTGTTGACCTGAGCTCGAGGATGACAAGAAATCTAGGTCGAGAGGCAGAGGAAAGGGAAAAACACATGAAAAAAGTCTTGTATAATGGCATATACAGTCATGTGAAAAAGTTAGGACACCCTATTGAATTCCA
>NW_015606103.1:0-549 GCF_001515605.1 Sinocyclocheilus anshuiensis | reverse complement strand
GGACAGATGGTTATTAGTTATCTCAATCAAATACATGGAAAGAGATGTTTAGAGACTATTGCCTAACACGTAGACATTTGGTAATTTCACTGGATACTTTAAACTAAAATGATTAAAAGTGCTGTTCTGCATGAAACACAAAACCGTTTAAAACATAAACAATACTGCACAGGTATATACCACAGTGGTAGTTTAATATCTTAGATTGAAAGTGGTAAAACTTGTTTTGCTTTTGTTTGGGATTATAATCAGAGAGGATATCCTTGCATTGTTCTCAGAATTTAAGGGAACACTAAGCGAATGAGACTGTTCTTATGCTGGGACATTTGATCTCATACCCACTGACCACCTGCCCTTAAGTCTGTGTTTTTTTGGTGGTAGATCATTGAGCACTACTTAAAAAACTGCATTGTTCCAACATATCCATGTTAGACCACTGGCAAAAAGACAGGTGTTGACTTCTGACTTCAGTGAATTAACATTTATTAAACTAGTATCAATGATGAAACTTTTGGTAACACTTTCTATGAAGCCCGTATTTATAATACA
>NW_015606102.1:0-547 GCF_001515605.1 Sinocyclocheilus anshuiensis | reverse complement strand
CATGATTTTTACTTCATATTTTTTAACACTGCATTTGTAACTTAATTTTATTGACATTAGAAACTGTAATCAAATTACATAAATTTCAAATGTAACGCATTACTTCACTGCGTTACCAGGAAAAGTAATTAGAATACAGTTAAGGCAGTATACAGCAAGATACTGTGCAATGCGTTATACCCAACCCTGGTCATTTGTAATGTATACCTAAAACACTTTCTATAGAAGACTATACACAGTACAGTTTTCATTCATGTAATGTACATCAGTCGGATGATTCTTCACAAAAACACAATTTATGTCTTCATGTGTAAAACTTTTTCAGTTAAGTCTGATATTACATTCAGTAATGGTGCCATTACTACAGAAAACAGTGATCATTTTTCATCATGTTGATAATGTGTAGTTTCTTTCAATACGCTGGTGTTGAGACATAATAAATGGAATAAACTGCTTTTTGGGAAAATAGATATAATTTCAGAATCAGAAAGAGCGTTTTTGCCAAGTGTGTTTACACACACACACACACACACACACACACACACAC
>NW_015606101.1:0-549 GCF_001515605.1 Sinocyclocheilus anshuiensis | reverse complement strand
GAATAAGGTAAATAATTAGATTACTGATGTCCATGTAAACGTATGTTCAGATTCCGTCAGTTTACAAAGACTGATTCATCCAGCCATCATCTATCACACCAAATGTTACTTCTTCAGTAAACTGGTGGCCTGCTGAGTGCAAAAACCACTGATCACCAACAATGTATGCTGTCAGCCAATGCAAGAACGGGCTGTGGTTGAAGAGTGTGTCTCACTGCGTGCTGAAATGAAATGGCATGACTTTTCACCTGACTTTTCATTAGCGTCTTTAGCTGCTGATGTGTTTAGAAACTGATGTGACCACTGCATGAGGGGGAGGTTATGCTAGGTTAAGGCATATATCTGCAGACGTTTGTGCTGTATAAGAAGGTGCTATTCCTGCAGCTGTTACTCAATGACGCTAAACTACCATTACTAAAAAAAAAATAAAAGACTGCTTATTCTAAACAGTACTAATCTAGCGATCTCTCCAGAGTGGCACTGTGCTAATGGAAGTCTAATGATTTGCTATCAGGCCCTGCTGAGGAAGCTGCTCCCTCCACTGATGCT
>NW_015606100.1:0-549 GCF_001515605.1 Sinocyclocheilus anshuiensis | reverse complement strand
GGTTACGAGTCCGACTCTCTAACCATTAGGCCACGACTTTCCCACTATTGAGGCTGTATAAACTTTTCACGATAATCTTTCCTTCCTATTTTGTCAGGCGTCCATTTGTCCTACAGGGGGCGCTTTAAAGTACGTTTCTTTTCTAAGAACAGCTGCAATAAGGTGCACTTACAAAGACATTTAAGTTGTGTTTCAGTTTCATACAGTCCTAACACGTTGAACATCTTGAAATGTAAACTATATACTAATACATCAATAAAGGTAAATATTTGTGCTATCTACATGTGTTGTCAAATTTTAAAGGATGCGCTTCTGTTTATTAGCATTAGTTCAACATATAGGAAGGCTAAAACATATATTGTAAACTAAAACTACAATTCAAATAAAATATTTAAATGCATTAATTAGGACTTTGATTAAAAATTCACTGTGTCCACTTATAAAACCATGCACACGGTTAATAAAAAAAAAACAAACAAAAAAAACTCTCCCAAAACACAAGATGTATCTGAGCAGATAATCTACTGTGAAATTAATAAGCATTAGAGA
>NW_015606099.1:0-549 GCF_001515605.1 Sinocyclocheilus anshuiensis | reverse complement strand
TGTGTTTGTACTCCCGTACAATATTGACATTTTATCAATTTATTTACTGAAGCACGCAAAGCTTTTTTTGTGAGAATGAAAAGTGAAAAGCTTTAAGAATTAATTGGAAAGCAAACCAAACTAAAATCGACTGCCTGTGCATGCATTTCTCCGTTTCTGTGTGCATGCATATTTGAGCATCTAAAATTGGCTCGTGCATGGCATTCAGTGGCACTGCTCTTTTGCTAGTCTGCCCCAGGTGTTGAATAATACATTGCATTTTACTTTCACCACACTGCAAATTTGTCTTTCTGCACCAGGTGAACCGAAATATTTGAACATCAAAGCAGGGCAGATAAATGTTTATGCAAGCGCAGGTTCTGCTTATTTGTGCGATCATGCTCTGAAAGTGATGTCTTTGAACGAAGCCCTGTTCATTCTGCATTAATTATATCTATACGGCACGTTTGCGATGTTAGAGCGCAACAGTCGAGTTCCGGAAGTAAAAATCCCATTCATTTTCTCCATAGGCAAATTGATTTTAAAAGACAGACCTGTTGTGAACTCAAA
>NW_015606098.1:0-549 GCF_001515605.1 Sinocyclocheilus anshuiensis | reverse complement strand
TGGTGGTGAGTGAACGGAAGTTCATAGACCGGATTCGTGACAATACTCATGTAAACATTGTGGTACATTATTCTTAGGCACAGGTACAATAATAGATTTCTTCCAAAGACGAGGAACCTTATGAAGGTGCAGTGACATACTAAAAATAAAACACAATTAACATGGGAGAAAATGGGTCACGGAGCACATAGGGAGCAAAACACAGGACATGGAACACAGGGGCAGTCCAAGGGTGTGACACATTGACAGAGCATCATCATCAGACTAGCATGACAAGATTATTATTCAGTCCTGTATTTTTTACCCTTCATGTGTCCATATTTGACACTAGTCCAATGACAAATTTCACAGAAACCCTACATATGACGATACTCTCCTGTTATCCTTGATTTGTCATATCAAATAATTACATCATTTAGCTAATATCTCTGTGAAGCAACAACTTAGATAACTGTAAATGTTCATCTTTTAGAAGTAACCTCAATAACTTTGTGCATGTCATGCTGCAGAGTGATTAATCATGGCGTAAGTTATTCCATTATGAAGCAT
>NW_015606097.1:0-549 GCF_001515605.1 Sinocyclocheilus anshuiensis | reverse complement strand
TTTTCCACGACATTCTAATTTATTGAGATGCACCTGTATACAGATGCATCACAAGATAACTCTATAAGTTTTCCTCCCTCAACCTACATGGAGAAATGATAAATGCCAGCTGCACCACATATAAAATCACTCTTGTTTTTGCGATGGAAATGACAGTGGAGGAAATCAGATTTGAACCAGTTTTGTAATAAAATGGCAGATTCCTTTGGCTTGTTAATTGTGAACTTAATAGCTCCCACATCCAACATATGCGCAAATAATATTTTCACACTTTTTGCATAATTTGACAATATTACAGCTTGACAGGAAATAGGACACAACAATAATATATCTTGTTTGTTTTTATATTTTGTTCATACATCACGTGTACCTCATACTATCTCAAGCTCTTTACTGTTCTCTACCTAGTAGACAAATACACTAACTAAAAAAAAAAATGTTTTAGTTGCAAATTGTTAAAATGTAATTGTGCTAGTAATTTTGTCACAACTGGGGCTCTTGTGTAAAAATAGCCATCAATTAGTTTCCAAAATTGTATATATATATATA
>NW_015606096.1:0-549 GCF_001515605.1 Sinocyclocheilus anshuiensis | reverse complement strand
AGTCCAAACAGCTGATAAAAACATCACAATAATCCACAAGTTATTCTCACCACTCCAGTCCATCAGTTAATGTCTTGCGAAGACAAAAGAAACAAATCCATTGTTAAGGAAAACACAATATTGGTCAGATTTCCATAACACAACATGCAACCCATTTGACAGAAAACCCGCAACTGCAAGTGATCCCCAACCTTGAGGAACTTGGCAAGACTTTGCTTTGTTTGTTGATAAACCGATAAAATAGAAACAGAATCTGTGTATGTGTAAATGTTATTGATTTGTGTTGCCTTCCAGTGTCCGATTCTCATTAAAACCTGTTCATCTGGTGATGTTTGGTCCTTAAATTGCTCCACACAAGACTGTAAATGACTTTACCTTTGTTTGAACGTCCCATATTATATTTAAAAATAAATACATTGAGTGTTTTTCTGAGGAAGGTTCTGGAAGGTTTACATGTTTGATAAGATTCTCCACAATCAACACATCCTGCTCACAAACTCTGGGAAGGATTTGGCTAGAAACTGTGGCATCAGCACACTCAATTATCTG
>NW_015606095.1:0-549 GCF_001515605.1 Sinocyclocheilus anshuiensis | reverse complement strand
TGAATTAATGGAATTTAGGATCAAATCTAATTGCATGTGCATCTTATAAATGAGGCCCCTGGTTCTGATTTTGGACTCCAATTAATTCAATTAACAATTGTTTTAGTACTTTTTAAGAACGACCAGATATATGGTGGCAGTGTGTGAGTCTGTTTGTTTGAGTGTGTGTGTGTGTGTGTTTGAGTGAGTGAGTGAGTGTTTATGTGTGTGTGTGTGTGTTAGTGTGAGTGTGTGTATAGTGTTTGTGTGTGTGTGTGTGAGTGAGTGTGTGCATTGTGTGTGAGAGTGAGTGAGTGTGTGCGTGTGAGAGTACGTGTGTGCGAGTGAGCGTGTGTGCGCGTGTGTGTGTGAGTGAGTGTGTGTGTGTGAGCGTGTGTGAGTGAGTGCGTGAGTGAGTGTGTGTGTGAGCGTGTGTGAGTGAGTGCGTGAGTGAGTGAGTGTGTGATTTGAGTGTATGAGTGAGTGTGCGTGAGTGTGTGTGTGTGAGTGTGTGTGCGTGAGTGCGTGAGTGAGTGTGTGTGAGTGAGTGTGTGTGTGTGAGTGAGTGAG
>NW_015606094.1:0-549 GCF_001515605.1 Sinocyclocheilus anshuiensis | reverse complement strand
GTGTGTGTGTGTACATACAGGAAGTTCTGGGGAAAAATGCAAACGGACTTGATTTGAGTGACTGCATAGTGAGTATTTGGTTTAATTACAGATGGGGCATCATGATAATTTAACAAAATAATAACAATAACAATTTTAAAAAGTAATAGACTCAAAACACCATGACGGCAAAGTACACGCCTGAGCACACACTCCAAAAATAACAGTGATGCTGCAACACACACACACACACATACACAATCATACACAGATAAACAATAACTAATGAAACAGCAGCACGCACTGGTTTAGTTAACAACATTTGGTGTTTGGGACGTGTACGACTACCGTCGGCAGAAATGGGTTCAATATCTCTGTCTATTCACAGAAATGCCTATTTCAGATTATCAAAACACACACGCATAAAGAACTGATGCTTTGATTTCAGAAAGCAAATAAAAAAACAAGAATTACAAATGAAAATAGTGCCAGAAAACAGTGAATGGAAGTACACTTTAAACCAAGCATAAACCATATAGATTAGCATCTCAGATCATATTTCCATAGAGG
>NW_015606093.1:0-549 GCF_001515605.1 Sinocyclocheilus anshuiensis | reverse complement strand
TTGTTGTTGTTGTTGCTGAGAAGAAATAGGTGGGACAAAATTACAGTAACAGTAACAATTACAATTATTCATGACTAAGTGTATTACTAGTAATCATTTCCTCACCGTCTGCCCACTCCTTCACAACACTGACCCAGTCTTCCAGTCTGTCACTGCCAGTTCGGCTTTCATGGATTCTAGGTTTTGCAACTGGTTTTGCAGAGCATTTGTGGTCTACAATGACAAGCAATAACAGATTGTACAAAACAAGAACCAAAAGTTCAATGCACAGCTTCAAATTATTATAATATATTATAAACATTATTAACATATGTTACTGAACATCTAAAACAAATTCTACTGATGTCATTACCTTCTGATGTCAATGAGATGGCCAAATTGTTGAACTTTTGCTGATTCCATGGCCATGAGAGTCAGCATGTCTGTGCGTTCTGCAAACACAGAAAATATCATGTCACCATATTCTCTCTACTTATTATATAATGATGTAACTAGTGCAGTATATGGTCATTTTACCTGCTTTGGACATGTGTTTTGTGGTCACTGCAA
>NW_015606092.1:0-549 GCF_001515605.1 Sinocyclocheilus anshuiensis | reverse complement strand
TTAATAAACAGCTGTTTTACTAAATTCTGCTGAGGTGAAATTCAGCGCAGTCCTGTATTGTGATACGTATCTTATCTTTGCTGATGATACACAGCCCTACTGCAATGGTCCGCAATTATCCAGTGAGCCGTGTAATAATGTAGATTATATATAATGGATATTGAAATTATGTTAGGACCAAAAACTAATTTGACAGCTGATTTTATAATTCTACTGTATTGTTATTAAACAAAATACTCTTGGCACCATTCACATTTTCTGTTTGCGCATTTATTGTCCTACAGGGGTAGCACCGTGCGGGACAAGTTACAAGCCAAATTATAATACTGACTTAGCATTAATGGTTTGGTTCAAATCTTTAACCTTTAATTATGAGAAATAGTAATAGTGATCCTGACCAACACCACCAGTAATAAAACTTACTGGTAAAAACCTCAATAAAAATAGAAATAAACTGCTCAAAATAAGACTCAAGACTGTTTAATCTATGCCTCGTGTGGGCTCATACCTGTGATGTCCTGTACTTTAGCAGAAGTGCAGTAGTATCGG
>NW_015606091.1:0-549 GCF_001515605.1 Sinocyclocheilus anshuiensis | reverse complement strand
GAAGAAAGAAACTCATACAGGTTTGGAACAACTTGAGGGTGAGTCAAAGATGACAATTTACATTTTTGGGTGAACTATACTTTTAAACCCTGTGTTATGTCTTGGATTATATTTGTTTTCTTCATTCTGTATTTAACATTTCGGTCTTGATAACATGGATGGGGGTTGATATTGTGAATTCTGTGGGTCAGGGACTTTCATGGGGATGGAGGCTCTTCTGATAAGAGCAGCTGCCTTTGCATCACACAGTCTATTAAAAGCACCACAGTTGGAGGTTATAAATAGAAGACATAAAATGAACTCAACTTGCCAAGGATTGGCTTTTAAATGGCTTTGCTAGTTTAATGCATCTTTCTTTCAATAGTTGTAGCTTTACTTAAAAACACTTATAAGGGAATATCATACAATATTTCAAAACAATCTTTGTGTGGTTTTAAACTCTTATCTTTTCTCTTCGAAGCAACAAAAGTCCTGGGGACAGTGAAATGGTTCAATGTAAGGAATGGCTACGGTTTCATCAACAGGTAAATAACATTCTCTAAAGACTCT
>NW_015606090.1:0-549 GCF_001515605.1 Sinocyclocheilus anshuiensis | reverse complement strand
GAGTATGGGTCACCATACTTGGCCACACGTCACTTCACTCACTTTTTTCACATTCACTTTTACTTTACCCTCAAAACAGTTCCCCATGGTTATCTAAAACATCGCTCTTGCAATGACATAGGTCTGCATAGTCTGGTGGCATAGAGTAGAGGTACCTCAAAGTAGTTTCCAGCTGAAAAAGGAAAGTATTGCAGTTCACGTTCTTCTGGGCCCCATGATTGGCAGAGAAGAGAGTTCCTGATAAGCATGCCAGATTTGATGTGCGAGTTCAGGTGCAGGGCAATGTTGTTTGATTGGCTACACCTCAGGTTAACAGTGAAACTTAAAAAGAGACAAAACAACATAATTAAAGGTGTCAATTAAAGGGCAAAACTGTACAAAATATAAGCTTTGTAACTACCTGTGAGGAAATAAGCTGATGTGCCCTTTGATTGTAATATGCTGCCCTGGAATGAGTCCTCTAAGTAAACTGCCCTTGTAGGGTATGCTCTGCAAAATGACACAGCATATGTAGTGAGTCATGTTTTCATTATATTAATATGAAAAAAT
>NW_015606089.1:0-546 GCF_001515605.1 Sinocyclocheilus anshuiensis | reverse complement strand
AGAGAGAGAGAGAGAGAGAGAGAGAGAGAGAGAGAGAAGTGTGTGAATTACCTCTCGGAGTCTGTGCATCTCTCAACAGTGTTCGACAGCAGCGTCTCTACTAATAGTGAAACTTCAAGTTAATTTTCTTCAAGAATAGCACCGCTGTTACCTCGCTTGTGAGAAATGTAATGTAGCTTTTAAGCTGCTAAACTATTTTACTGATAAAATCGTCAGAGTAGTGCTAACAACATTAGCGTGTGTGTGTGTTTCCGTGTGTGCAAGTATCTACTGTATGTGTGTGTCTGTAGGAAAGAGAGAGTGGGAGAAATAGAGTATGTGCTTTCAGTACATAATAAAACGTAATTTTATGGCAAAAAAAAAAACATGAAAATAATCTGTCGTTTTTATCCTATTGTTTACTATATTTATTTGCTTAGCCAGTGTTGTTGTTGGTTTTGGTTATTTTGCTGTTTTAGGCTTTAAGGACCTTTGAAATAACTGAAATCATTTGGCGAAGTCATATGGACATGTAATGCGGTCAAGACCTGCCTGGAACTACGTTCG
>NW_015606088.1:0-549 GCF_001515605.1 Sinocyclocheilus anshuiensis | reverse complement strand
TCTGTTGCTGAGGTAAACAAGTGGCCGTTTGATATGGAAGACGAACTACAACGGAAACAGCATCTTACTGTCAATCTCAGTCCCTCCCGTCCAATCCCTGTCCACCTTTTGTTAAGCTCCTCCCACATTCCCATGTTCGTTTTTTTCCCTCATTTCGGGAGATCTTGATATTCTTTAATTTGTTCATGTGATTAACACTAACAGGGTTATTTGCACTTCTTCATGGCTTTACGCCTCTTGGCTTTGGTTTGGGCTCAAACGCCAATGGTCAGGCAGCCCGCGTCCCGGCGTCTACGTCCACGTCAGCGGGGGCGTGTCGCCAGAGGCGGGTCGGCCTGTAGAGGGGCTGTCTGTGCGGGCGATGGACATTGGGCTTCTCATTAACCTACTCCTCCCTGTTTGTCCCCTGTCACTTGTGTTTTAGAGAAAGATGAGGCTGCAATTGAGAGCTCTGAATTCAATACCACGTCAGTAGCTGATGTGGACAAGCGGGTGAAACGTCGTCTACTTATGGGTAACTCTTTTCTTCCTCTTTCTATGTGTTGCCAT
>NW_015606087.1:0-536 GCF_001515605.1 Sinocyclocheilus anshuiensis | reverse complement strand
AGAATCGGGTGGTCAGCTGCGGTTCATCACCAGAGAGAGAAAGATCTCCTCTGCACATCAAGTGCTCTACATGTGCGCTCGTTTAGAGCATCCAGCGCTCTCCAGCCCTACCCTACTATCTTCAACACGCCCATGCGTACTACTGCGCTCTCCGCTACACTACACATAGGCGATATCCTTATAGAGCTGCATGGGGGTTGAACTGAATAAAATCCTGTTGTGCCAAAAGACATCATTTTAATGTATATATGAGAGCAAAAAGATACGGGAGTCTGTGCTTTTACTGGTTTTATCATGGGTGAGGGGTGTTTTGGGGCAAACTGGTAAAATTGGTTTTATGTCTTACTGATTTAATAACTATTATTATAAATATTTTTGAAAAACATCAGCATTAAATCGCACTAAAAAATTAATGAAATAAATTATGTCGTATAGTTGCTATAATGTTTCCAAAGCAACTTGGCACATTAACGCAGAATTCAACTTATGTTTGGTCACAGGTGTGTGTGTGTGTGTGTGTGTGTGTGTGTGTGTGT
>NW_015606086.1:0-549 GCF_001515605.1 Sinocyclocheilus anshuiensis | reverse complement strand
CTTCAAACGTGAAAAATACTCCTCCTGCTCATCTACATGGTACCAAACAGAAACATTCACATAGTTGTTTGTGGGACACAGAAAGAACACTGTGTGAATAGTTGCCAGTGTGTTGCTATGGAGTTGCCAGGGCATTCCTATGTTGTTGTTAAGATGTTTGAAATGCTTTTTAGCATGTTGGTAGATTGTTCTGGGTGGTTGAAATGGATCTGGTTCCTCCAAAATCTGTGTGAATATGCACATGTATAACATTATCAATGCTCTTTTATAATAATCATTATTAATGTTGCCATTTTATTGTATGTTTATGTATGTATATTATTTATTTATTTTGTTTATTTAATATATACATATTTAATATACTGTATTTTTTTAGTGCTGTCAAATGATTAATCGCAATTAATCGCATTAAAAATAAAAGTTTTTGTTTACATAATATATGTGTGTGTGTGTACTATGTATATTTATTATGTATATATAAATACACATACATGCATGCATATGTTTAAGAAAAATATGTTTTGTTTATATATAAAATATTAATATTTA
>NW_015606085.1:0-549 GCF_001515605.1 Sinocyclocheilus anshuiensis | reverse complement strand
TCGGCGCTGGCGAGTCCGGGACTAGGGCTGGAGAGATCGCCGGGGAGCATCGTCACCACTCCTGCACGGAGCCTCGCCTGGCCGAATACTGCACAGTGCACACGTCGGGATTGCAAAACATTCCTGAGAAATATACCTGCTATTTATGGCATGTGGCTGGTAACTTTACTCCTGCTGTATTCTTTTCAAGAAGGTATGTGGTCAGTTTATTTTTTGCTGCTTTTTTACTTATAAGAATGATGAAATAAAACGTCACACTTTATTAAATTAAATTAAGTGGAAATGTGTGTGCACAAAAATCGCGCTGTAAAGTTTATTGAATAGATATTCCGCGTTATTTTATTGCACGCTCACATATCTGGATTTCAGGAAGTTTCTTTCGCTCCAAAACTAATACAACTTCGTTCAAAAATGTTTTTAGTTGCTTAAAAATGTGGAAAATGATTTCTCTAGTCGGTGATTAACCACGAACAGGAGATTACGAGGCTGTAGGATCTGCATGTCCCCGTGCGCAAAGATGGGGGAGATAGCATGATTTGTATGCAAGAT
>NW_015606084.1:0-549 GCF_001515605.1 Sinocyclocheilus anshuiensis | reverse complement strand
TAGAATAGAAATAGAATAGAGAGTGCTAGTGTTAGAAGGTCAAGGTTTTTTAATAAATAAAAAGAAAACAAATAGATAGAATAGAAATAGAATAGAGTGCTAGTGTTAGAAGGTCAAGTTTTTTTTAATAAATAAAAAGAAAACAAGTAGTTAGAATAGAAAGGGAATAGAGAGTGCAAGTGTTAGAGGGTCATGTTTTTTAATAAATAAAAAGAAAACAAGTAGATAGAATAGAAATACAATAGAGAGTACAAGTATTAGAGGGTCACGTGTAGATGGAAGAGATGTGTCTTTAGCCGTTTATATATTACATTACATTTATATTATTTTGATGAACATAAACTAATGATCTAATAGGCATAATATATAATAATGTTAATATTTCAGTTAAATCTAATGTAACTAAAAAAAAAGCTAGCTTTCTAGTTGGCGAAAAATCCGGATGGGCTATAATCCCTGACCTAATGGATTCACAATGTTATCCCAAGGATCATTACAAAATGTCCTCACAGACACTTTAAAAAAAAAAAAAAAAAAGGAAAACAGACG
>NW_015606083.1:0-549 GCF_001515605.1 Sinocyclocheilus anshuiensis | reverse complement strand
GTCGGGTCAAACATTTTGAGCTCACATAACCGCTATCGTGTCACTTTATGGGAGTAAGTACTTCAAAATGCTTGTGACGGCACAGGTTGGTCTTGAGTTACCATGGAGAGTGCGTGATTTGACCGCTCTTGACAGTTTCTCTGCATTCCTCTGTCTTTGGCTGTGGGGGAAATACGACCAGGCAAGGCTTCCGTCGCAGTAGAGTTTTCAATGCACAGCTAACGTGGGAGTCCTAATATGCAAATGAGACAGTTTGTAAAGGTCATATTTGAAACCTTTGCTACATCATTTTTTTCTCGCAGCCCACTTCAGTCAAGTGCTTTAGATTTAAAAGTCAAAATTCAGTATTTGCCACTGTCACTTTGAACCAAGACATACTTAAAGGAATAGTCCACCCAAAAATGAAAATTTGCTGAAAATGTGCTCTCCCTCAGGCCATCCAAGATGTAGATGAATTTTTCTTTATCAGAACCGATTTGGAAAAATTTAGCATTACATCATTTTCTCACCAATGGATGCTTTGCAGTGAATGGGTGCCGTCAGAATGAG
>NW_015606082.1:0-549 GCF_001515605.1 Sinocyclocheilus anshuiensis | reverse complement strand
GCACATGTGCTGATATTCAGAAAAGTACATTGCTTGTGCAATGAATATTAAAACTCATACATGGGATTTTTTTTTCTTTCATTACTTTTTCTGCATTCTAATAGATTTCATTGGCAGTGAATGCTTTTGGACTCGAGAGTTTTTTTTTATTTTGCAAAGTCGGTGATGTACTTGATAATGTCAACTCTCCTATCATCTCTCAGTCCCTCACTATCACACATACAGTACAATAACATTCTATCAGAGGAATGTCTTTAAAAAGAAGACAACAGAAGGTATGATTTTTCCTTGATTCGAATTTAAAGAATGAAAAATGTTGCGCTTGAACCATTTTGCAAGAAAAATGATGAAAACTTGCTTTAGCTTGAGCGCAGCTTGTTACAGTAACAAGTTCTGATTGGCCAATCACCATTATTTAGTTAGTAAATTATCATAAGTAGAAAATTTTAACATTTAATTTGCATGATAGGTTTTACATAATACACATTATTTATCCAAAAGGAAATGGTAAGGGGGGATGGTGGTTTTACTGAGGGGATGCTTTTTGTA
>NW_015606081.1:0-549 GCF_001515605.1 Sinocyclocheilus anshuiensis | reverse complement strand
AGAAAGCGCAGGCCTGAGAGTGTGTCGCTATGACAACTACGACTCGCACTTGTGGGACCTTCACCTGAAGGTGTGTATTGTATATGTAAGTGTGTGTAAATGTTTTAAAGTGTCAGAAAGTTGAGAATCAAAGTTTTAAGTGTGACTGCATTTGCCTCCGCCTTTGTCTGTGCTCTAAATTTGTATTTTGAATGTTTCACTGAAGTACAGTATGCTATGTCAGCAGGAACAGGAACAGGGAGTCTGAAAGCTTAAGCTCTAAATGGACTCTTAGAACTCAAAAGCTGTCTTTCTGAGAAGCTCTAAATGAATTGGACAGGGTGCAACTCCTTTCCCCCTGCCTGAAAGCACAAATACCGCACCCAGGTCAAAGCAGCAGTGCCGTCCAGCTGGTTAACTGGCACCGATAGCACAGTCATGGCTGCCGTTTTTGGTTACCGAAGAAGCTGTGAGGACCCATTATGCCCCACAGGCCTAACAGTGGCGGCCCTGCCCATGCCTGAGGAAAATGGGCCTGTCAGCGGGACTCTAGAGCTGAGTGATTGGAAC
>NW_015606080.1:0-549 GCF_001515605.1 Sinocyclocheilus anshuiensis | reverse complement strand
AAAATGCTGCCTTAGCGTGGCCAAAATGAATTATTGGAACCGCTCACTAGGTTTTTAAGTCTCATATTGTGCTTTTCTTTGTCGTATAATGTCCTTTTTATCGCATATCGCTTCTCTCTTCATGCATGAATGATTTTGAGGCAGTTTTTCAGTCTTCAAAGTGTGCATTGTGATGTCGCAGCCTCAGTCGGAGGGGTAAACCTCAGTCGACACACAGAAGAGGAACGTTAAACCATGATAAATGACTCCCTCACTGTTCCATTGTCTTTGTAAAGCCGCTCGGTGGTGGCTGCTCTCGACCGCAGCGGTCATGAGCGAGCTACGACTGAGACTCGTCTCTCCATCTGCTGAAATGAGCTCGGGCCCCTGCTTTAGTCCCCTGACGTTGAGGAAAGACAGTCTCGGTTCAGCAGCCGCACGCTAAAAGGGATGCGGTCATAAACGGCTCCATTCACCCGGTCCCTCCGAGCGCTGCGACCAAGTTTCCACTACTGAGGAACGAACAGCACTTAGTTCGATCTATCAATGCATGGCATGACCGTAGCGAGT
>NW_015606079.1:0-549 GCF_001515605.1 Sinocyclocheilus anshuiensis | reverse complement strand
TGACAATGCATCCGCCCCCCCATTTTGACGCCCTGGTCTATAATGAATTTCAAAGTCAAATCTAGCCAGCTCTGAGACCCACCTCTGCTCGACGGCACCAAACTTGGCAGTCTGCAGATGGCTCAACGGATTATTATCCGTAAACGCTATAAATTTGTGACCTAACAAATAGTCACTAAACTTATCTGTGACTGCCCATTTCAATGCCAACAGCTCCAACTTCATGGCATTATAATTCTCCATGTTCCGCTCGGATGGCCTTAAACCACGACTTGCATATGCAATCGGTCTTCTTCCCCCTTTCCCTTCTTGGGACAATATTGCTCCCAAGCCCTGATGACTAGCGTCAATTTCTAAATAGAAGGGCTTTGTAAAATCTGCATAGCCAAGTACCAGGGCAGTAACTAGCTTCTCTTTTAATACCTGGAAAGCCGATTCACACTCAGAACCCCACAGTTCACCAAGTGGCACTCTAGTGGTCTTTGACTTACCTGCCTTTGGTGTAGCCAATGCTGCAAGGGCATGCAGGGGTGCTGCCAGCTGAGAACA
>NW_015606078.1:0-549 GCF_001515605.1 Sinocyclocheilus anshuiensis | reverse complement strand
CGGGGCTTTGATATGGTAATGGAGGTGGAGGGGAGGGTTAGGGAAGAGTGGGGGAGGGGCATTGAATTCCTCAGAGTGCTGCTGCAGTTGGAAAGATTGTTTTTTATTGTTAAGGAAATGTTCTGCTCAAAAGTCACACTAACCACCCCCCTCGCATTTCCCCATCTGTTTAACATAAACTTCATGTGTGTGAAATGTAAGATTTGTTAATTAAACTCCTTAGAAACAAATGAAGAGAGAGATGAGGTTTCCGAGCCAATCGTCTCTTCGGTCTTGCCCCTCCCCCATCGAATTAAAACGGTTGCAGCAAGTTGATTCTCACCCTTTTCAGCACCCAGACTTTTGTTCTGGCTGCCCAGCTCATCGCCGAGGTCATGTGCTTTTGTACTTTCTGTTTTTCGGTTTTTGAATTTTAAATGAAGCGCAGCCAATATTATTATAGCTAGTTGATGAGAAACATGGACATGGAGATTTTGGGTTTAAATACAATTTTCAGTTTTAAACTGTTAAAGGGGTCATATGATGCTGCTAAAAAGAACAGTATTTTGT
>NW_015606077.1:0-549 GCF_001515605.1 Sinocyclocheilus anshuiensis | reverse complement strand
TTTTTCGTTCAGGGCTCCAGACAAAAAAACAAACAAAAAAATCACTTAAGGAGCCATTGACTCCTATAAGAAACAAAAATAGGCGCCAAATTATTTTGTGCCACAGAATAAACGCGTTTTATTTTATTTATTTATTTTAAACACCTTAACATTTCAGTCATACTGTCATGTATTTATGTCTCCCCTGCTTTTACAGCATCAGCATTTTAATCCATCTTGTAGAAGTCAATGTCCTGGGAACTAAGGTTCACTTAAAGTGGAAACTAAACGTCTTTTAAACTTCAGAGAACTATATACAGTCATAAAGATCTGTTTAATAAACAGAATCTGTGCCAATATCATGGACCATAACCACATCAGCATCACTTGGACTTTGAGTGTAGTTCGGGCTCCTCCACAATACATCCTTTAAATGTTGTCATATGTCTTGCACACATCCAGACTGTTTTTCTTAAGTAACATGCAATTTTATCTTTAGCTCCTTGCATTCTTTCTTTTCATGTAAACAGGTTAAGTAAAAATATGAATATGCAATATAGCGCATATATT
>NW_015606076.1:0-549 GCF_001515605.1 Sinocyclocheilus anshuiensis | reverse complement strand
CTTTAAGGAATAGCAAAAATCTGTCATGATTTATTAATTCCGTGAAACAAAAAAAGGAGCAATTTTGAGGAAAGTTCTTACAGATCTTCACAAAGAAAGCAGCAGTGAACATGAACTGGCATCTCCAAAAATAACAAAACAAGCACCATAAACATAGTCCATATGATAGATTTTTGTGATGAACTACAAGTGAAATACAAGTCGTTATTCACTGGAAATAAACGTGTTATTATAATATTATTTGTATACTATTATAGCATATATTAAGCTTTTATTTATATATTTAGCTTTTATTATATTATAAACTATTATATAGTTTTAGTAATTTTGTTATGTGCTTTTATAATTATATATATATATATATATATATAGCTAATTTATTTTATTAGCTACTTTATTTGTGTTTCATTGTTAGTCATTTTAGGTCTTCAGCTTAAACTTATTTCAGTAAGTTGCCAAGGTAACATTGAAAATTTTTTGCAACATTTTTACATTTCTAAAATTAGGGGTGGGGGGAGGTTTCATCTAATATTTACATTTTAGTAATTT
>NW_015606075.1:0-549 GCF_001515605.1 Sinocyclocheilus anshuiensis | reverse complement strand
AAGTCTTACAATGAAAGAACCATACAAAAAGCAAAAATAATTAGAAATATAAAATATATATATGTTTTACCTTCTTCAATGTATTGCCGGAAAAAGGATGTGATTTTGCAGCACGTTTCCAGACTGAAGTTCTCCTCATCATCACTGTCAGGGTTTGGCCATATTACTCTTTCTAGGATCATCTAGTATAATGTCACAAGACATTTTTATACAGCAGTTTAGCAACAGGTTTACTGTAAGACTACATCATGGAATTAATGCTACAAAATGATATAGTGTAATACTGTGAACACTCTTGAATTTGTAGAATAACAAATTCTTAGAACTTTTAAGGGATATTCACCAGAAGAAAAAAAAAATCTTACATTTTGTCTCATGCTGTCTTATATGTATGAGTTTCTTCAGCAGGTCAATACTAAAGTTAAAGGATTTCCATTTTGTTAGGCTCATACAATGCAAGTGAAACACGAACAAGTGAAGTTCCAAAACCCACATAAATTAGGAATAAAATGTATCTACAATACTCCAGTTGTTAAATTAATAACTTCA
>NW_015606074.1:0-549 GCF_001515605.1 Sinocyclocheilus anshuiensis | reverse complement strand
GCAAGCACAGATTTCTTGTGATGTGTTGTTTGTCAGCAAATATTCAGATATCTCTGGTGTCATCGTTTTTATACATTCAGGTTTGTTGTTGTCCTATGCCACTTCTTGTATGATGTGCAATGTTGGTCAACCCACCAAAACAATGTTGCAAGCTTAGCTACCAACACTATTTGTTTCTTTGAAGAAAAAGGAGCTAAGCTACGAAGAAAGCTTCACAGAATGTTGCTAGTTAAGTTTCACTATTGAACTGTAGCACTACAGCAAAAGAAAATATTTTAGATATGGGCTTGAAGGCTGAATTAAGACGAAAAGACAACCAGGCTACAGTGTAAAATGAAAGTTAGTTCTCTTTAATGAGTCAGTCAAACTGACTCACAAATGAGTCACACACAAACTCTAAAAGGTCTCACTTACACACTGAAATAGTCGGAGTGGTTACCAAATTAACATCTGACTCACTCGCTGAACCACAAGCCATTACTTTCAGTCATATTCGATTCGAAATAAGAGATGCAACATACTCTAATGGACAAAGATGTTCTTCTGCTT
>NW_015606073.1:0-548 GCF_001515605.1 Sinocyclocheilus anshuiensis | reverse complement strand
TGTGAGTGTGTGAGTGTGAGTGTGAGTGTGAGTGTGAGTGTGTGTCAGGCGTGTCTCCACAGGTCACTGATGACTGGCAGATGGACAAACACAGACGCACACACATATCTGTTCTGAAACGCAAAACAAACTTAAACATTTCTAAAACAAATGCACAGTATTTAGTAAGTGAATGAAACTTTGCAAATGCTTTAAGACCCTCAATTTTGTTTTTTTGTTTTATTATTTTTACTATTATTTGTTTAAGAGATGTAACCAGTGAAAATGTTTGTGAGGTATGTATGGAACACCAAAAATGTCAAAAATACTTTTGTTAAATTATAGTAAATAATTTTCATTTTTTTCCCGTATATCTCACACACTTTTGGACTGAATATTGTTTATAATCGTGAATACGTGTGTCTATTGATGAACCACTGCAATAAAAATAAAATTAAATAAAAAAAAAACAATCAAAAGGGGTTAAAGGTACCATACCACTTGTAGTACACTTGAGTGTAGGCTACTAGTGTGTGAAAGATGTGTACTACAAGTGGTGACTAAATACA
>NW_015606072.1:0-549 GCF_001515605.1 Sinocyclocheilus anshuiensis | reverse complement strand
GTCACGTCACTTCACTTCAAAGTTTGAATTTAAAGTAACATTTTAATTTGTTGCCAAGCACTGATCAAACAGTGTGGACATTTTATCAGTTGGTTGTGATGACCTTGACTGTGATGATCAAACAGGAGTGATTTCCCTAACATAAATCTTAAAAATCTATCAGAAATGTAGGAATAGTCAGAATTAAACAGCAGGAATATTGCCAACATTTAACTAGTAGTTAAGTAGCAATTAAGTAAGTAAATAAAGAAATAAATAAAAAATGTATTTCATGATATAAAAGTCTACCACACAACTTTGACAGAAGTCCTTGATTATTTTTAAGATTTAATATGATGCCTAATTACAGTCATTTAATTTCGTTTTTAATATTTTTCGACACTTTAAATGTTTTTTAAACAGTCTACAGTTAATTGGTGTAACTTTTAATTAAGAATGACTTTAATGTACAAAATAAACCATTAAAAGAGTAATTTAAAAATATTCATCATAATTCATTAATAATTTATTTTTAAAACATGTTTTTTTTTTTTTTTTGCAATAACTTAA
>NW_015606071.1:0-548 GCF_001515605.1 Sinocyclocheilus anshuiensis | reverse complement strand
TTTTCCACGACATTCTAATTTATTGAGATGCACCTGTATGTCTTTAACAGCTGATGAGATTATTGCAAAACCAAGACCATATAAGGACAGTTATGCAAGTCATGTACTAATGTTCACTTTTCCTTATCTCTTTCAGCCTCTCGTTTTGCTTCTGTTGGACATCACTCCCATGTTGCCTGTGCTGGAGGGTGTCGTTATGGAACTGCAGGACTGCGCCCTTCCACTTCTGAGAGGTACACACACATACAGAATGGAGTGTCATGAGGCCCTGTGTCCTCTGGTCTTTGTGCCAGTCATGCAGTCTTAAAGGCCTGTGTTTTCACTGCACAAATGACAAGAGCTCAGAGCAATCTGATTGGCTGCCTGTATGATCCCCAGCTGAAAAGGCAGATAAACTTAGGATTGTGGTTCCCATCCGAGGATGATATGGGAAGGTGACAGTATGTGACCTGTCAAGCGCATGGAACCAGCAACCAAAAATTCAGGAGGCCCACACTGTATGGGTAATACTAAAACATGCCATTGGTCACATTTCACCCATATATTTA
>NW_015606070.1:0-548 GCF_001515605.1 Sinocyclocheilus anshuiensis | reverse complement strand
GGTTGGTTTCAGTCCTCAGAGAGTTTTCCAGGTCTCCTAATCTCCACATCACTTCTGCTGCAGGCCGTGCATTAGAGGCAAAGCATGACGCCAACATCACCTCTAAATATCCAGCAACAGGTGCCTCCCCTCTCATGTTAACTGCAGGACGAGCTACATTTGAAATGGGAAAAAAGCTAATGGATTCAATGCATCATTAAACGTGAACGATGAATACTGAAAAGTAGCCCAGCCTGCTTTTGGTCCTCTCAAAATTAAAAGCATTTACTCATTTCATTTTTACAGTTTTCACATAGCACAAACCATTTCTGTAGGAGGAAAGTCCGGTAGTAAGCATGAAATATTTTAAATAACTCCCCGAGTTCCATCACTGTTAGGAATCAAATCACAGAGATATATGCAGGCATTATGCCATAGAATAATATGAACAAGCCATCTTACCAAAAACGGCGACATTGATGTCAGTCTCTAATGGCCCACTAGGGTATAGGTTGAAGGTACATGTGTAGATCCCTTCATCCAGAAGCCTCATTCTGAGCAGCTGAATT
>NW_015606069.1:0-548 GCF_001515605.1 Sinocyclocheilus anshuiensis | reverse complement strand
GCTAAGCCACAGGGTGCTGGCTAATATGAGCTAAGCTGGAAAAAAGTGATGACTATAGGAGAGCTTCATAATCCTTTAGGAGAAGATTATCCTTGTTAGAAATGAGGAGCTTGGCAGTTAAAGAGCGACCTGGGGAAGGGTGGTGACAAAATCAAGAGGAACACTTCTAAGATGTAATGGAGGAAGGTTCAAGATTGGCTTCAGAATGAGTTAACAGGCTAGGCTGCTGTGTGTATGTGTCAGAATATGACTGAAATCAGACAATGAGGCAAAGACTGCCGGTATTATGTGTAGTGTGTGTGTGTTCTTCAACAACCTATTTGTTAGGTGTTCAACTTCACTCTTATGATGTGTAAACAATGACGGGTATGCAATAATTTATCTGCACACTATAAAAATGACATTGAGTTGGTTTATTTGCATCTCTAATAACCTAAGGGAACAAATTAACTTGATTACAGTTCCGACTTCAAGCAAATGATTCCTTGCAGTGATCGTGATCGTGAGAATGTCCATTCTAGCTCAATAATAATAAAAATAAATAAATA
>NW_015606068.1:0-548 GCF_001515605.1 Sinocyclocheilus anshuiensis | reverse complement strand
GCCTCGCCGAGCCGCCGCTCGGACAGAAAACCAGCGATAATCCGTGCAATAGTGCTCAGGGATGGATGAGGAGCTCTTTAAAGAGCAGCGAGAGTCCAGGCGCTGAACACGGAGGGGCTGCTGCGGACCTGAACGCTTCACACAACAGGTAAAAATAACTCCAGAACTCTTCTTCAAACGCGTTTCTGTCGTAAGATGCATTTGGAGAAACTTTACACAATAGTGATATAACGTTAGCTAAACTTCTCTCGGACAGAGCTCCTTGCTTTGTAACTTGTGTGTGTGAAAGATTAAGGACGTGTTGCAAGTGTGAGCAAATGTAATGCAATCTTACAGCAAGTGACAGTTATAATGCAGGTGATTTAAAATTCTTCAACGGTTTCTTTATTTTTGCTGATCAGGAAGAACTGTTTAAAAGAGCAGGCTAAACTAATTAAAAGCTTACATCTAATTTAACGCTCACAACTTTGTTTGAAAAAACGTACGTTAACTGACAAACAAACAAACATCTGATTGTATATTTTTCCCCGTTATTTTTTGCTCATTTT
>NW_015606067.1:0-548 GCF_001515605.1 Sinocyclocheilus anshuiensis | reverse complement strand
TTTTTTATTACTATTTATCGTAGTCGCTGCGGTATGCTTCCCTAACACATCAAATTTCAAGCAGCGGGCTTGAAGTCACTTCAGTCAGAAGTCTGTGAGTTTCCCTGCACGTTGAAAAATGATGCCAAAGGGGTACCCAGTGCGTTAAAAAATTACGCCAAGGGATCCTGACCAAACTGGCAGGTGGGGTTTCCAGAAATTCACAGTAAAAATACTGTGACAGGAACTTATGGGCATGTCCTTTATAATGTTTTTCGACCATAAATTATATCTCAAGTTTTTCCTCCAAAATTTGACAGTATTTTACATTAAAATTACATATAATAAGATTAAACCATTTACTTTTTTCCCACTGTATATGGTAAGGCAACTTATGGTTAGCCAACTAAAACGTTTTTAAATCGTTTTTAAAAGTGCAAACATTTTTTTTGTTACTTCTGTAAATTAGGTAGAGTGTAATCAAGTAAAGCAACAATAGGTTTAAGAAAAACTGCATCTTTGATGACAAATCGTCTCAGGTTACTTATGTAACCATGGTTCCCTGAGTA
>NW_015606066.1:0-548 GCF_001515605.1 Sinocyclocheilus anshuiensis | reverse complement strand
GTGCTTTGAGCATCTCTAGAGTCATAGACTCAAAGACCAGCCCTGGGTGAAAGCTTAAGTAGACCACACGGTTGAAAGCAACAGAGCGTAGGCTGAAGGGGAAATGGGCAAATCGGGGGAGAGAGTCCCCAGGGCCCTCTCGCTGCCAGACCTGCACCGCGCTGGGCCCGTTCTTCAGATGAAGCTCTTAGACAGTGATGACAGATAGTGGAATAGTGTACTTGGGTGTGTAAGAGGGTGTATAGGTGCGTGGGTGAGAGGGTAAATGGGAGTGACGGGTTTAGTTCGGACATTCATGTACGTCACAAAAATGAGCGAGTGGTCACATTTAATCTATGGGAAAAAGTAGAATCATTCACTTGTCAACTCAATAGACAGTCATGTTTTGTCACGTTAACTGAAATTTAAATGAATCAGTATTTTGTCTTGTTTTCCAGGTAATCACCCTCAAAAAAGAAACATACATTTTCTTTGGAAGCAAAATTGTATAATAAACCTCATTCAATTTATTTTAAAGGGGTCATATGATGCTGCTAAAAAGAACATTA
>NW_015606065.1:0-548 GCF_001515605.1 Sinocyclocheilus anshuiensis | reverse complement strand
GCATGAAAGGCAATATTCGAAATGGCATAATAGGGGCACTTTAAACCATACATATAGAATTATTCCATTAACATTTGGCAGTCTGATGACATAACAACTTAAGAAGGACATCCAAGTGAAATGAATTGAAATGAATTCACAGTTTGGCAGTTGGCCACCTAGGTAGTATATGCATACAGAAATATACTATGCAGACCGTGCATAAAGCAAAAAAACTTTACCAGTTTAATCAGAATGTATTAAACCATTTCACAAATACCAACTGTCCGGATATTGCCATTGGATTTGAGGTTTAATTGGAAGGGAGAGCAGTTCAACTAAAGCTAAAACATGTTGTTGGGTTCAGATGTGGAGTGCAGGGTTAACACTGCTGGTGGCCTTCTTCAGTGATCTCAAGTGCAGACAATAATGCTTTTAACAACCTGCTGAAAAACATTAATGGCTTCAGCAAGAGCTGTGACTGTCATACCAACTCGCCCAGTCTTTTTTTTTTTTTCGTCCTCCTCCTCATTACTGCTTTCATTCTCTTTTTCTCATTCCCAGTACCT
>NW_015606064.1:0-548 GCF_001515605.1 Sinocyclocheilus anshuiensis | reverse complement strand
GTCATCACAGAAGCAGAAAAGGCCTGCCTATATATAAAATGCTATATTGTAAGCAAAATTATGCACAAGTGCATAAGGTCATTATAGCTACGGTAGCATTTGATGGTTTATTTTCTGTAGCAGGGGCGGCTTTTCCAGCTGATTCAAGCCATAAATTGTGATTGTATTTTTTAAGGTTATAGATGGGGCTATAGTTTTGAATTTCAGTGGAATGAAAGATTAAATTAGCATAAATTGCGTAAGTAAACATGTCCAATGGGCACTTTTGATGTATGGAAACCGTTATGGAGGCTGACGGTTAAGCAAAGCGTGAGCTACGGCAAGCTGGAATATTTAAGATTAGGCTGTGTTGCTTTTGTGGACTTGCCAAGAGTATACAAAATATATTGCACATCTCTAAAGGGACAAATTGCGGCGCAGCATGTTTTCTTTGAACATAATTCAGATTCAAAACAGCAAAAAAATGTTTACTTGTGAGCAATCAAGCAAAACTCCACTGAGAGGTCATTGTTAGTCTGGAATCCTGATCTTGCTTTTTTTTTTTTGCT
>NW_015606063.1:0-548 GCF_001515605.1 Sinocyclocheilus anshuiensis | reverse complement strand
TGGCAACGGACACATAATGCACTTTGCAGCTACTATAGAAACCAGAAGAGGCCGACTCTGTCTAAACCCCCTTATATCACAAACGACTGTCCTCAAATCCCAGTTTTTACAACCAAAGGACTTCACAACATTGTTTCCGTCCTTGTTCACATTCCCATCTGTCACGTTTCCCATGTGATTGCACAGTCAGATCTATTTTTTGTCAGAAAAATTCTCTCATTCCCTTGCATTGGTAAAAAATATTGAGGGTTCTGTACCAGTTAAGCTCAACTGAGAGAATTTGTCGCATAATGTTGATTACTAGAATAAAAAAACTGACTCATCCCTCATTTAATTAAAAAATCTGGGTAACACTTTGTTTTTTAATGGTGTCCTTGTTACACGGTACATGTGCTTACTATTATAATAACAATTATATATAATTACATGCAAGTAACCCTAAGCCAAACCCTAAGCCTAACCCTAACCATATAGTAAGTACATGTAGTAAATTAATATAACTTAGTACATAAATGTATAATTACACTGTAACAAGGACACCTTAAAAT
>NW_015606062.1:0-548 GCF_001515605.1 Sinocyclocheilus anshuiensis | reverse complement strand
TTAATTATTAAACATCGACAATCAGCAATTTTGATATGACAAAATGCTGTTTTCAGTGGTGAATTTGTCAACTACTTTGTTATGGACAAACTTTATGTCTCTACACACTCTGATTGTTCACGGTTGGTCATATGAGATGATGACAAAACCCCAAACAAATCTGCATTCAAATTCTTGCATTTAAAGTTTTTATTTTAGAGCCTCAAGATGTTGACTTTTATATTTAAAATAAATTTAGTTTGTTTCAATTTATTCAAAATGCATTTAAACAGATTGAGAAAATACATTTGTATCAACATTATATAAAACAAACAGAATAAATGAATATAAAATGCAATTTCACTGTGTTGGTGGTTGTTCTCTGCCTCAGCTTATTACGGGACTGGCGGTCCATGTCATTCACAGCTGAAAACCCTTGTTCCCACTCAACGGAAGAAGGCACGATAACGTTTACTGCCGATTAAGATCTTGGAGAGAGACTTACCATGTAGTGGTTCTTTTTGTATTTTGCAGTGTGAACAAAAACTCTAGCTGCAGTATCTATCTAT
>NW_015606061.1:0-548 GCF_001515605.1 Sinocyclocheilus anshuiensis | reverse complement strand
GGTTTCTTACAGACTTGTTGAAAGTGGTAACCTTTCCAAGAGTTATGTCCTCTACCTTTGTTGATGTTGTACTCCTCCGTTAGTGGAAATTAGTGACATGGCAGTTGCAGTGGTTACCAAGATCTACAAGTTCATAAGAAACTCAATATGGAAAATGAGTTTTGGTTGATGTAAAATGTCTGAGAAGTTAAGGGATGCAACTCTTGACATTGTCATCAACCACAACTCTTCCTCCATTTGGGGGCATTCATGACACTTATGATCAATATTCATGTTTTTAATTTTCGACCAAGGCGCCAGTTAGCACGTTGTTTAGGTTTAAACTGTTCACTTGTGATTGTAAACTATTCCTAGCATCACATCTCGCTCTCTCTGAAACACTCCCACAGTTTGTCACAGCCAATGTTGATGGTGCGTTCCCCCAGCCGCCCAGCTCCTAGACCCAATCTCATGAAAAACCACACAAACACACTGTGTGTACTTTAGAGCTGGTTACAGCTGCGAGCAGTGAAATCTGGATTGTGTTAGCCCATGCACTGTGATTTATA
>NW_015606060.1:0-548 GCF_001515605.1 Sinocyclocheilus anshuiensis | reverse complement strand
TTTTTAAAGAAGTCTCTTATGCTCACCAAGGCTGCATTTATTTAACCAAAAAACAAAAACAAATACAATTTAAAAGAACTGTTTTCTATTATATTTTAAAATGTAATTTATTTTTGCAACGGTAAAGCTGAATTTTCAGCAGCCATTACTCCAGTCTGCAGTGATCCTTCAGAAACTATTTTAATATGCTATTTCAATTTCTTATTATTAACAATTTTGACAGCGTTTTTGCTGCTTATTTCTGTTGAAACCATGAGACTTCTTTTTTTGTTGTCAAGATTCTTCGATGACAAAGTTTAAATTAATAGCATTTATTTATTTATTTAGGTAGGTAGGTATTTCTTGTTGTCACTTTTGATCAATTTAGTGTGTCCTTACCAGTGTCGGGGAGTAGCTAGCTACAAGTAGCGACACTACTAGCGTAACTACATTTTTCAGTAGCTTTACAGTAGCGACGCAACTTTTAAAACTGTGTAGCTTTTCCTGTAGCTAACTACCTTTTACAGCAAGTAGCGATGTAGCGCGACCAAACGCTACATTCCGTTTTG
>NW_015606059.1:0-548 GCF_001515605.1 Sinocyclocheilus anshuiensis | reverse complement strand
ACGCTGGAAGCTTTCTACAACACCTCCACTGCAAAATCATCTCTCGTGCAACTTTAGCCACGAGAACAGAGGTTAAATGCATTATAACGGCCCCTTAATACAGCAAGTAAGTAGTACGCGTACTTCTAACGGTACAATAAGATCTCCCTGCACACTATCCGAATGGAAATTGAGCGCAGCGTTTTACCTTTAGTTCCGCACTCTCCGCCATCTTGTGACTGCTAGCGCAGGCGTGACGCGTCGGGTCACGTGGTAAGCACGCGCAGCTCGTTGCCGGCGTAACCGTTCACACGTTTTTCAAACAGTAGTGTCCGAAATGTTGCTCTGCGTTTTTGAGAGGAAAGCCTGTATGTTTTGGAAAAGTTAATATGGTTACTGCCCCAAAAACAGGGACGTCACTAGAGACTCAACGATAGGAAGGCTAAGCCTGTTTTAGGGATTTTATACAGTCGATGGTTTTAGCACGTCTGGGCATACTTCCCCAGGATTTTTAAAGCTACCAAAAGTTAATTCATTCAATTTAGTATGACAGTGGGTTTCAAATCTAT
>NW_015606058.1:0-548 GCF_001515605.1 Sinocyclocheilus anshuiensis | reverse complement strand
TTTTTTTTTTTCACACTGCCAAAATAATTAATTGCTGGAAGAGTATATTTACCAGTGTCGCTTTGCCCCATTAAATTATTATTGCTAATTCATTGTCTGTCGATTACTTCATAACTGTCAGGAATTGGCTCATGAGAGAGAGAATGGATTAACTCAAACAGGTTTATTGATCAATTCAGGTAAGTGAATGACAATGGTAATGGCTGGTTGACTTGTGAATAACTGTTGGTCTTGCTTTTGCAGGTGGACATGAACCGCAGGATAGAGGAAGCACACACCACTGTACAGAGGTAAGTAACAGGACATCAGGGGATTCAATGATGGAGATCAGAAGATGTGACAGGGGACTGAACAATGGTGAGATACAAATCTAACAGGTGAAAAGAGGAGGTAAGCTGTCTTGATCCTAGTCAGACACCAGACACTGACAAATAAGTGGTGCATGTTTTTATGCCTGGTTGCAGGTTGGATAGTGATGGATCAG
The DNA here is from genome assembly GCF_001515605.1 of Sinocyclocheilus anshuiensis. Classification (NCBI taxonomy): domain Eukaryota; kingdom Metazoa; phylum Chordata; class Actinopteri; order Cypriniformes; family Cyprinidae; genus Sinocyclocheilus; species Sinocyclocheilus anshuiensis. Next base: position 64 of record NW_015606058.1, on the reverse strand, counting down.
GAAATTGCAGGTGACTTGACTGAGCTGGGGTTACAGGAGAGCCAGTTGGTGGTCCTTGGAGTCC
>NW_015606057.1:0-546 GCF_001515605.1 Sinocyclocheilus anshuiensis | reverse complement strand
ATATATATATATATATATATATATATATATTTAAATTAATAATAATAATAAAGTAATTGCGATCTCAGTCATGACAATTTTCTCGCAATTACGAGTTTATATCTCGAGTTTATAACTTTTTTTCTCAGAATTACGAGTTAAACGTAATTGAGAGTTGAAATCTCACAGGTCTGTTTTCTTCAGAAAATTTAAAAAAATATTAAAAAAAAGGTAATTGTGACTTTTTATCTTGCAGTTCTGACTTTTTTCTCATTGAACTGTATGATATAAACCTTTTAGATTTAGAAGAATTTTTAGATAAAATCGTAATTAGATTTTTTAAAGTCTTTTTATCCTTTGGCGGAAACAAACTTCCATAGTTTCAAACTCCAAACAAACTCCATTTTGTCCAGATTTTGTTTGAAATGACGTCACCTCAGTTTGTTATTCTCTTGAAGTATATCGGATCCTTTGATTTTGGAGTATGCCATTGTCAAAAGAAGATTGCAGTTGTATATATAGTTAAATTTACCGTCTTTCTCTTTGCAGATGATGACTCCTGGGACC
>NW_015606056.1:0-548 GCF_001515605.1 Sinocyclocheilus anshuiensis | reverse complement strand
ACATTTTTACCGTCATCCCGTACAACCTTAATTCCCCTATTCTATGCCATTTGATTTATCCATCTGAGACACCATCTGAAAAGACACAAAGTGACATTGTAGCATTCCATGGAGGTAAATCGAAACAGAAAATGATGCAATGAAAGGAAATTGGAGACAGCGTGGGTGAATGTAGTTAAATCGTGATTTGGTTTAGCATTTGAGCAGGTGAGTTGAACTTAACAGGGCTGAGATGTTTGTTTCTAGCTGTCAGTGGCTTAGTTGAAGCGTGTGTGTGGAGGTTCATTGCTTGAGCCTTAGAAACAAATCACTTGACATTTTCCCTTACCAGCTAAGCTGTTTAATTTGCCCACATGTTTCGTCTTTGATTACAAATTTCTTCCAGTCAGTGAAGTGTTCTTTGCCATCAGCTGCTAATAGGAAGCAGGATTTTTGCAAACAAAAAGGATTCTATTCCTAATTCCACAAAGCATCTGAGACATTTGGTGTTTCAATTCTGGGAAAAAGAAATTAAAGGGGTCATATGATGCTTTTTTAAAGATCATTAT
>NW_015606055.1:0-548 GCF_001515605.1 Sinocyclocheilus anshuiensis | reverse complement strand
GATGTGGTTACCAGGCTGTTGCTATGCAGTTTCCAAAGGGTTCTGAGTGGTTTCCAACATGTTGATCAGTGATTGCTATACAGTTAGGGTGTTCTATGTAGTGTGAACTTTGGCGGTAGTTAAGTGTTCTGAGTTGTTTTTAGTGCTTTGCAGTTGCTAGGACGTTCTATGCGGTTGCCACAGTATTGGAAGTGGTTTTCAGCATGTTGCTTGGTGCTTGCTATAGTATGTGGTTGCTAGGGAGTTGCTATGCAGTTTCAAAGGTATTCCAAGTAGTCTTCAGCATGTTGCTTGGTAGTTGCTACAGTATATGATTGCTAGGGCGTTGCTATGTGGTTTCTAAGGTATTCTAAGTGGTCTTAAGCATGTTGCTTGGTGGATGCTGCAGTATGTGGTTGCTAGGGTGTTGCTATGCAGTTTCTAAGGTATTCTAAGTGGTTTTCAGCATGTCGCTTGCTTGGTGGTCACTACAGTATATGGTTGCTAGGGCATGGCTATGTGGTGTCTAAGGAATTCTAAGTGGACTTAAGCATGTAGCTTGGTGGTTG
>NW_015606054.1:0-548 GCF_001515605.1 Sinocyclocheilus anshuiensis | reverse complement strand
AGCATCTATTCTTTTGAAAGTATGAAGTCCCTTTTCTAATTCCAACATTAACACACAATGTTAAAAAACAATATCGTATATATTATAATAAATGACAAAGGCATAAAAAAAAAGCTCTATAAGACCACTTACATTCTCAAGAAAAAAAAATATTACATTGTGTCTAGCCCAGCTGCTCTTCTAATTTCGAACACAGTTGCTGCCAGTTCATTTACTCCTTCTCTTAGAAGGTACTGAATAGAAGCAAAGGACAACACTGCAGCAACAGCACTGCCCACACCTGGAAGAAGACTCAACAAATCTTCCAAGGTAGCAAGTGTTACAACCTCAGCACAGGTATTTATTGTGATTATTGCCTTTTTTTTTATAATAGCAGCCATCTTTGATTTGTCCCGAAATTCCAGCAAGGGCTTGTTTACTTTTTCTGTAAGTCTTTTCAGTGATCTGTCATCCAAACCAAATGCATAGTAGCATCTGGTGAAGAAAAGCAACACAATACTTGTATCACATGTTGTTGATAGTCCAGGCAAAGGGACGGCTGCTATGCC
>NW_015606053.1:0-547 GCF_001515605.1 Sinocyclocheilus anshuiensis | reverse complement strand
GAACGATCACGTGACACTGAAGACTGGAGTAATGATGCTGAAAATCAGCCTTGACATGACCGTAATAATTCTATTTCAAGTTATAATAATATTTCACAATATTACTGTATTGATCATGCAAGAACATCAGCTAGCCTACGTTGCTCAAACGTAAAGTGTGTTATTTATATGTGGTCTGTACCTTCATCAAAAAACTTCCCTGTCTGTCATTGGTTAGGCTAACAGTTAGCCCCGCCCCAAACCCACACCATTGGTTGAAACAATGTTACTAATGTAATATTTTAGCATCAAAGTGTTTGCGATTTGTTAACTTATTGTTGCCCTAAGGTAGGCTACAACATTTCAATAACCACAGAAGTTAAGATATGTGTTTACTTTTCGTTAATTATGACTTTCTTCACTTTCATTGCTGTCTTTTGAGGAAATAATCTTAGCGCTGGTGCGGCGCTTGATCACTGTTTGCTAGTAGACTTTTTGTGAGATGGTACAAAATAATTACTTTCATTATTAGGCTACTTTATTGTAGATTTACATAAGTATGCCACAA
>NW_015606052.1:0-548 GCF_001515605.1 Sinocyclocheilus anshuiensis | reverse complement strand
ACCTGGGGAGCAAGACACAGGCAAAACATGGAACAGAGTCTGACAGTGGTAAGATCTAAATTAACTGGTTTATGCTACAAAAATATATTTTAAAGGTCAGATCATGTAAAAATATCTCATTAAGATATAGTACTTCAAAGTTGCTAATTATTATAGAGTTAAAAAATAACAGTACCACAAGTATTAACATATGAATCGACCAAAGCTTTATGCATTATAAAGCATCAGATAAATACATTATCATCAATATTTACTGATGTTTAGAGCCTTGCAGTTTAAAGAACTTATAGAAGTATAGGATCTTTGATATAAATACACATTTATGTATGATATTTAATGTGTTTGCATGTGCTGTGGGTGTATTAAGTAGCTGGATAAATCAAAAAAGATAAAACAGAAAAGCTGTGAATAAATGTATGCAAATAATAAAAGACAGAGAGAGGGAGGGGACTATGATCAACCCACTGCTTTTAGTGAGCTAGTTCTGCTGCATGACATTGTTAAAAAATATCACAAGGTCTACATGTAGGGCGGGAGGTAGATTTGCA
>NW_015606051.1:0-548 GCF_001515605.1 Sinocyclocheilus anshuiensis | reverse complement strand
AAGTTTGGAATGACATGAGGATGAGTTAATGATGACACAATTTTAATTTTTGAGTGATCTATCCCATTAAGTCTAAAGTTTCAATGTGTAGACAGTCTTGTGAGTTGTGGTCATTGTAGTATTTTCATATTATGATAAATTGGTTGTGGGTACGCTTAAGCCCAAAACGAGATTACAGCATGTTATGCCATGCTGAATAATATGCAGCCCCTGTCTGTATGTTTGGTCAAGGAGATTAATGACAAATTAATGCCATTAATAAAACAAATCAAGTTTTCATCATTTTTTCCAAGCTCTGCAAAGAGAGCTGTATGTCTAAGCCATCAAGGTTTGGCAGTAGAAGCAAGAGGAGTGTGTGTAAGAGAGAGGGAGAGGATAAATTATTAATTCAGGTAAATCAATATGTGGTTTTCTGATTATAAATTCTTCAAATTTCTCAGAAGTGAATATTTGGTCACCCTGGTATGTCTTTAGCTGTGCCAAACCAAGTTCTTTGTAAGATTTAGAGCCATTTCTGTATGATCCAGCTATTTCAAGACAGGTATTTT
>NW_015606050.1:0-548 GCF_001515605.1 Sinocyclocheilus anshuiensis | reverse complement strand
AGACACACTGACTTTGTATCTCTCCATTTGTTTGAAAGAGTAGAGACGTTTTACAAGGTCATGTTTCAAGTGATACTGAAGGCAGAAGGAATTAACTTAATACATCAGAATTATGGTGGAACAATATATGTTTTCAAATGGTTATTTCTTGAACTATTACATGCTCTTTCATAGCTCAGGAAACTTAAAGAAGATATTTTGAGGAATATCAGGGTTTAAAATAACATTGGACCCCATTGACTTTCATTGTATGGACAAAAATAAATTATATATATATATATAATTTATTTTTGTCCATACAATGAAAGTCAATGGGGTCCAATGTTATTTTAAACCCTGATATTCCTCAAAATATCTTCTTTAAGTTTCCTGAGCTATGAAAGAGCATGTAATAGTTCAAGAAATAACCATTTGAAAACATATATTGTTCCACCATAATTCTGATGTATTAAGTTAATTCCTTCTGCCTTCAGTATCACTTGAAACATGACCTTGTAAAACGTCTCTACTCTTTCAAACAAATGGAGAGATACAAAGTCAGTGTGTCT
>NW_015606049.1:0-548 GCF_001515605.1 Sinocyclocheilus anshuiensis | reverse complement strand
ATGCAAAGCTGAATTTTCAGCATTATTACTCCAGTCTTCAGTGTTTATTATTTTACATATAAATATTATATTATCAATGCTGAAAACAGTTGTGCTGCTTAATTTTTTGTGAAAACCTTTACATTTTCTTTATTTGAAGTAGATTTTTTTTGTAACATAAAATCTTTAGTGTCACCCTTAATCAGTTGAATGCATCCCTCCTGAATAAAAGTATTAATTTCTTAAATTAAAAAATAGCTAAATAAAACCTACTGACCCTGGTAGTGTAAAGTTGGATATAATCACTTCTTTTTGTGGAAAGAATTTACTCCCAATGAATTGTGCCCACTGATAACATTGTTATTTGCATGCGCTGTCCGTGTTGCTTTAGGGATCGGTTCACTAAACGAATTATGAAAATCAGGTAACTGTAATCCTATCTAATCCTATTTGTTTGATGCAGTTCCCTAACTTTCAGGCTGATTCTGAGTACTAAGTTGTGGAGGGTTCAGACTATCGTGATATGGCTTACTTAACTGTAACTATATCATTCCTCTACCTGGAACCTG
>NW_015606048.1:0-540 GCF_001515605.1 Sinocyclocheilus anshuiensis | reverse complement strand
TGTGTGTGTGTGTGTGTGTGTGTGTGTGTGTGCGCGCGTGCAGGGGCTGCAGCTCAGAAGGATGAATGAACAGAGGTGTGAAACATGTTGTGAGGAAGGTACTGAAGACAGTCGAATGAATTGGTAGCCTCAACCTCAAAACCACCCGCTGTGATATTATGTACATTCTTGATCTGGCAAGCTTGAACCTGATTGGCTAACTTTATGCGAATTCAGGTGTTGGGTTATTATCATTAACTAAAACGATTAAAAACATTTTTGTTAAAGCTAAAATAAAATAAAATATAAATATTACATAAAAAAAATGTACTAAACTCCTTGGTAATGAACTGGAGTTGAAGAAATAAAATTACTAACTAGAAATAAATAAACACTAAAACTGAAATAAAAACAAAACTGCAATAAAATATATTAAATCTAAATAATAATAATAAAAAATAATATTAAAAATATTAAAAGCACCTAACAAAACTACTAAAATTGAAAACAATATATAATCTGTCTAAATCTGTGTTAGTGAGCACTTCTCCTTTGCTGAGA
>NW_015606047.1:0-548 GCF_001515605.1 Sinocyclocheilus anshuiensis | reverse complement strand
TATGTTTATTATTAATCTCACACAACTCAGATTGACCCAGACTAATGCAGTTTACAGTTTATACAAGGAAATATAATGTGTATAAACTGCATGTCATTTTAATAACTGGGTACATAGATGCATGACTGCTTATTTTAAAATTTGGCATCTCAGTCAAGTAACTTATCTGATAGAAAGGTTGTTAAGTGTCTATTTTGACAATTACTTGTGACAAAGTTTATTATCGCATGATCTATCCCAGTTTAGAGTTTTGCTAGACGATTTTAATGTTTGTTTTTGGGTTTAATGAGTCATTTGTTGGTACTATTTGAATGTTAAATGGGGTGTTTTCTGTGTTCTGCAGGTGCAGGAGAATTCTCCCGGTCATAGAGCAGGTCTTGAACCGTTCTTTGACTTCATTGTGTCCATCAACAACACCAGACTGGTAGGTTTGTTGCACATGATGAGGAGCATCTATCATCTATCGGCTATTCATTGAGTCGAGAAGCAAGCTTGATTTACTCATACACATACTGATAAAAAATGTATAGCCTGAATGCACTGTAAGT
>NW_015606046.1:0-546 GCF_001515605.1 Sinocyclocheilus anshuiensis | reverse complement strand
TCGATAATATAATATTTAGTATTTTGTGAAAAATATTTACTTTAAAAAAAAAATAGTATTCAAATCAAACTTCAATTTTTTTGTATGAGAAGTGCTATTGTTAAAGGTTTACTGTTTTTTCTTTTTATTATTATTATTATTATTATTATTATTATTTTCATAGTGTAATTTTTGGTGAATTGTATTGAATCCAATTAGGTTCATTTTGACCTAGAGCCAGGGTTACTATAGTTAACTAAAAAAAAAGAAAAAAAAAGACCAAATTAACTCAAATAAAGTAAAATAATAAAAAAGCTTATTTCAGTCAAAGCAACTTTTCTCATTTTAATTTAGTTTAACTTGATGTATTAAAATAACCAAAACTAAAACTGAAATAAAAATAGACAAATAAAAAAATAATAATGACAAAACACAACAAAGTTACTAAAATTTTACAATTTAAATTGAATCAGAAAATACAAACATAATTCTAATCCAATATATATATATTGACATTGATTGTCATGTTTTGGGCAGTATTATTTTAGTGTCATTGAGATACTATTA
>NW_015606045.1:0-548 GCF_001515605.1 Sinocyclocheilus anshuiensis | reverse complement strand
TTTCATCTCCTGGATCAATTCTTTAAGCTGGCCAGACCTGGGTAGTAGGGCCTTCCTAAGATTTCCACGCACTGTAGTATTTCCCCAGACCTGCCAGGAGACTTCGTTTTCTGCTGCTACATCTAGTGGTTGCAGATATGCTTCTACAGCATCAACATCGCATTCCTGACATTTTCGGTCAATACACTGTAACTTGTGAAGCTTTCTGGCATCATCTGAAGGTGGACAGATGGTGATGTCACTTGCATGGTATCGATCTCTGATTTTGCAGTCCAGATTTTTTGCTTGGACAACCTGGTTTATCACCTTTAACTTCAAGTCCATATTCTCACAATATTCACAAAGGCATTGGTTCAAATGGGCTTTTACATAGGGCAAAATGTGGCATGGTCGGAGTGTGCAAAACTTGCTGAAGCACAACTTCATGTTGGGATTCTCATTTTGCCAGGCAGAGTATGTGGACTTCATGCTTTTCTGCAGGATTTGCTTCTGTAAGCCAGTTCGTTTGCTGACTGTTTTCTTGTGAGGCAGTGTGGTTGATACATCAG
>NW_015606044.1:0-548 GCF_001515605.1 Sinocyclocheilus anshuiensis | reverse complement strand
AGCCTAAATGCGTTAGTGCCTTGAGAACTGATCATCCGTAGATGGGCAGGCAAATTGGTGCCCTAACCATGATGAAGTGCACTGCAGCGTGACTGTTACTGAGCCACCCTAATATTGAAGACTGCTGGAATTCCTGCTGACTGAAATTGCAGAGACATCATTCAGAATGATTGTGACCTGACACTCCTCCTCACTTTCTCGTTATTCCCTCTTAGCCTGCGATAATGTGCGCTTGACACAGTGGTTTCATTTTTATTTCGATGTTCAGAATCTCATTTACAAAAAATACCCTTTTTTGTGAATAGTGCCTTCATGTGAAGATATGAAACTACATGAATATATATATATATATTTTAAAAGTAGTAATAGTTCACCCAAAAATGTAATTCTATCTTGATTTAATTATTTCTTATTCCATGGAACACAAAAGATGTTTAGCAGAATATTCACGCTGACATTTTCCATATAATGAATCTGAATCGTATCCAGTGGTTGTTAAGCTCCAAATGTTTGTTTCTGTGAATTGTGGGGACTTTCCATAGACTTCT
>NW_015606043.1:0-548 GCF_001515605.1 Sinocyclocheilus anshuiensis | reverse complement strand
AGAGTTAAGGATCTCGTAGAAAAAGACAGAAAAGTTGAGGGCCAGTCCCAGACGTATGGGATGTGTGGGCTGCATCTCTGTCTTGCTTATATCAAATGCTTTCTGATAAGCATCCTGAGAGTTCTCTATGGTTGCTGTAAAAAAAATAAAAAATACTTGGTTAGGCTCTCAATTCATATTGGGTACAATAATGTCAAAGAAGCACTCAATAATATGGTGAAGTTTCAGGCCAGTGCTGATTTACTAAATCTTACATTCATTGATGTTGTACATGCATTTGTCTTGCAATTTTTTTGTTATACTGTTGTTGCAAATTGTGATTTAAATGTTACATTATCTAGCTTGCTAACATAAATGTGAAATGTTGAAAATGCAAGAAAGATTTGAGAATCATAATTTTGAATGGCTTCATAGTCATTAATCAATCAGAAATATTTAGCATCTTCATAGGCAAAATTGCAATTATGATGAATTCCGGTTGTTACATTAGTTTTATACTTGCTACCTTTTATTACAAATTAAAATAAAGTATTTTTTGTAAAAAAAAA
>NW_015606042.1:0-548 GCF_001515605.1 Sinocyclocheilus anshuiensis | reverse complement strand
GTTATTCACTCCCCCCACCGACAATTCCTGCCGGACCTGAGACTTCTCCCACAACCTTCTGGTTACAAGTCTGACTCTCGAACCATTAGGCCATGACTGCCCTAAGGTTCTGTCTGTGAGCCAATCAGCACTTTGAATGCACACAAGAGGACCAATCAGGATATCAACTATCTTTGTCATGTTGCTGGACTGCTCCGTGACAGCAGGAAAGATTAATCGTGAAATATTTTAATTGTAAAATATTTTTACTTATATATCAATGTTTATTATCCCATAAACACATACCTCGGGACTTTAGACAACTGGGGACATCATTGACTACCCTCCCCCTCATTCATTTCTTAAAGTCAGACCTTAATATTCCTCAATCTATTCATTATAAACAATATATCAATCAAAAAAATAAAAATAAAATAATCTCTTTTCTGATTTTTTTTGTAAAAAGTGGAGTCTCTAGCAACTTAAGGTATGTAATGGCTCGGTTTGCGTTTCCACTGCAGTTAAGTACCGTTTTAGAGTGGGTGGGATTATTCACATGTCGTTATAGT
>NW_015606041.1:0-548 GCF_001515605.1 Sinocyclocheilus anshuiensis | reverse complement strand
TCATTGCTTCGGTGGTGGCCTGGCAGTTACCTGAGACACGAGACAGGTGTCTGCCTGAGACTATAGAGGATGTCGAGGGTACCGGGTAAGTCATAACCTACTGTATAGTATTTTGTTAAGGCAACTATAGAAGACTTGTATTAACACACTGCTGAACACTATACTTGAGTAATTCTATTGAGTCAAGGAAGTAATATTGGGACCAAAACAGATGTAGGTGTGTTTAATCTAAAAGAATCTGGAAAGTTTATATTGTGTTTTCATTAACCAAGTCATTTTTTTATCATATTGAATAGGAAAAATCTCATTTATCATGACAAGCAGGAGGATGAGGAGAAAATGACAACAAATGAAACCAATGAGGACCACTGAGATTGTGTGCACATTCAATCCTAAATTCAACCAAAGTTGTTTAGTGTCCTGTTCAGATCCCAGAAGAGTAAATGCACGCAAAAAACTTGAAAGAACAATTCCAAAGTTCTTTTAAAATATGTTTTATTAGTTACACAAGGATTTACAACTTTCTCCAGTGCCATGTAATAATTACA
>NW_015606040.1:0-548 GCF_001515605.1 Sinocyclocheilus anshuiensis | reverse complement strand
TTATTATTATTATTATTATTATGATTATTATATTAATGTAATACATTGTGAATGTAGTGAGAATTAGAGAATAGGCAAAATTAAATGAAATGAAATTAAATTAAATTACAGATGTGAATTTGGAGCAAAATATGCTTGTTAATTTGCAAAACATTAAATGGTCAGGTTTTTTTTTTTGTGTGTGTGATTTTGCATTTTATTTTGACATAATCATGTTATTATGAGTGTCACCCTATTGGGTCATTCCGTATTAAATCAACCAAATTTCAGAAACTTCCCCTACTCAAATTTTTGATTTTGTTAATTTATTTTTATTTTTTTCTGTAGAAAGGCAAACATACAGAGTGATGAAAGCCAAAATATTAAATGTCACAGATGTGTATTTACTGAGTAATCCAATTTTATAGAGGAGGATCAAAATGACAATTTTCACCTGAGATTTGGAGCCAGTTTACTGGGGTGTAAAAATTACTTTAGAACACTGGCAGCATCATTATCTTTATTTTTACACAGAGATTGGTAGGTCTTTTAGTAAAATCTGTTGACTT
>NW_015606039.1:0-548 GCF_001515605.1 Sinocyclocheilus anshuiensis | reverse complement strand
CAAGGAGTTTGTAGGGATAAAGAGTAATCACTAAGGCAGTTCCTTCCCAAAAAGGCCATTTAGTCACAAGGAATATGTTAAAAGCAGACTGTAACCTATGCTCTTTCCTCTCTTCCATGTGGTTTCTCTGAAGCTACAAATTCATTCTTTCCCAGGTAATCTCAAATTGGTATCTATTTCACGCAACTATTTTTAGTTACAGTTACTTTCTCTATAAGAAAATTAGTTTTGATTTAATATGGCAATGAATTATGAATGAATAATGCAACAAAGTGCTAGCAAATGCACTTTGGCTTCTTTGGGCTGTCATTGCAAAGAGTTATGAAATGGATGAGAAATGCACATCATCATGCTTAAACTTTTCTTCAGTCATTCTGGCATTCCTACATTAAGAACCAGCATTGTGAAACCACCATAAAAGTTAACATCAGGTAAATCGATTTATTTTCTGTTCTCCACTAACAAAATAGAAGGCTAAAGCATAATTCACAGGGGAAAAAATGCCTGCAGAGTTTAGATTCAACCCTAATTAAACACAACTGATCCAA
>NW_015606038.1:0-548 GCF_001515605.1 Sinocyclocheilus anshuiensis | reverse complement strand
TGGCAGTGTTGAATGGAAATCTGGCATTGCTTATTTTCAAAATGCTTTTTTCTTCATTGCATTTGTAATCATGGGTTACTGCTATGGCAGAATGCTTCAGACGATCACAAAATCACGGACTAATAAGAGTCACAAGACTGTCAGACTAACATTTTTTATCGTGTTGTTGTTTTTTATTGGTTGGGCTCCATATAACATTATCATGTTCTTAAAATCTTTGACAATCCATCCATTCACAGACTGTGAAGTAAGCATAAGACTTGACTATGCATATTATGCTTGCCGAATGTTAGCTTTCTCACACTGTTGCATAAACCCAGCGATTTTAGTTTTTGTAGATGCAAAGTTTTGTAATACTTTACGAGAAATTTCAAGGAGGTTTTGTTTTGTGTAAAGACTCACGTATATGAATAAATATAAATTCGTATTTTTGTTACACTTGGTAAGATAAGAGAGACTTGAGAGGAAAGAGACTTTAAGTGCTTAAAGGAAAAGTTCACCCGAAAAAGAAAATTTGCTGAAAATGTACTCACCCTCAGGCCATCCAA
>NW_015606037.1:0-548 GCF_001515605.1 Sinocyclocheilus anshuiensis | reverse complement strand
AAGGCAGCACTTAAGCCAGTGGCGCGCTCTTCATACACGAGCGGTTGTGCTGCGCTGAGTCGTGTGTGCTTATCGTGCAATTTCCGTGAGTATCATCTTTTACTTGTGTGGTGGTTTGTTTTGGCTTTTGTTTAGTTGAGTTATTTGAGGTTTTCTATTGATTTTTAAGAAGTGGCAATGACTTTTTAAATGTACAGTCTGTACGAGTGTGGCTGTTTGTGGACACAAACAGAGGCCTACGCTGTGTTTGATCTCGGCTTGTGATTTCTAGTAATAAGTATGAAGTTTATGTCTTGACGTTATATAGATGGCGAATGGATTGTTAATTAATAGTTCTGTTTAAAACGTTTCTCTAAAACGTTTTGGTTGTCAATTAGTTATCACTTTACTTCATTTGTAAGACTTTAGTCATCTAACGTTCCTGTAAGAAGTTTCAGCTGCTATGTAATCTGCTGTAAATTAATCTCAAATGTTTTGGTAATCTATAGATGCAGTCACTTATCATTTTATTTTTAAGCTTATGGGAATGTAAACTACATGTTTCTTGT
>NW_015606036.1:0-545 GCF_001515605.1 Sinocyclocheilus anshuiensis | reverse complement strand
ACACACACACACACACACACACACACACACACACACATATCTCATTGTTCTTTTCACAGAATGACAGCTGTAGGACAGCATGAATGAACACATAAAAGAGAGACAAAGAAAACACTGGCGTCTTTCTGATGTACTGTTCTCTGAACATACAAACTACTCACTGTTTCAAAAGAATGTAGCGATACAGAAGGGAGTACATACATTTTTGATAGTCCACTGCTTGTGCATTGGCTGCATCCACTCCACTCTGTAACTCCTCCTTCATCAGAGGCTCTCCTGGGGCATTCTATGCATGAGAAAGAATGACACAAGCCAAAAGTGGTGAGATTATAGAATTTAGAATTAATAATTTATATTTTAGCTTGGTTTGTCACAATTCAGTTTTGGTTCAGTTTGGGTAAAATATGGTACTTTATTAATAGGGAAGCAATGATGAAGCAAATCAGAAGCCGATACAAATAACCAATAATTTAACATCAGAAGTAGTGCCCAAAGTAAGTCTGACTGCCAGTATTTACCACAAATGTTTTGTTTTTATTTACATT
>NW_015606035.1:0-545 GCF_001515605.1 Sinocyclocheilus anshuiensis | reverse complement strand
ATATATATATATATATATATATATATATATATTACAATAAAAACAGTAACTTTAAGTTATTTTAGTTATTGCTGTATTTTGATCAAATAAATTCAGCCTAGTGAGCATAAGAGATTTCTTTCAAAAACATAAAAAATAGGCATTGTTCCAAACTTTTGACCAGTAGTGTATGTATCACTAATGTTATATTGTATAAACGTCTTTCTGCTTTTGTTTGATTTGTCTAATGTTCTTTTCCCATTAGGAAAGGTTACCGTGAAGGTTAATCTATAGCTGGAATGGTTCAGGTCAGGATGAATTGCTTCAGATTATGGGAACGGTAAATAATGAGCAAGGATCCATCATGCTCTCTGAGGAGCACTTTGTTTGTGAGTCCTCTGTTATTGATGATTGGGTCTATGGTGAGGATGATGGTTTCTTCCTGTTGGAGGGTCAGAGGGTGAGAACCTGAGTCTCCCCTGTTGCTGTCTGCTTTAAAAACTCCCTTTAACTAATTGGGCCTCCTTTGACCCTGAGATCCAGTTTACTTGCTGCTAGTTCCTCCC
>NW_015606034.1:0-548 GCF_001515605.1 Sinocyclocheilus anshuiensis | reverse complement strand
AGGCTGTACGTCAGCTGACAGGAAGTGAGATAAAGAGGAGAGAGAAAGAATGAAGGGTTGACAAAGAGAAGACTTTATGGCCTCGTCCCCTACCGCCAAGACCTCACAGACAGCCAGACATGTCGAAAAGCTGTTAGCTTGTTAGCGTCTTATCCTTGGGCAGCAACACGTTGCCAAAATTGAGTGACAGCCGGTTTTTGGTGAAAGCTCTTTGGCATGACTAAAATGGAATAAAAAAATGGAAGACAACTACTGAAAATAAATAAATATATAAATAAATTAAAAATGAATAAATTAAAAGCCTTGAAAAGAAAGCTTTATTAAAGGGATAGTTTATCATTCTATTATTATCATTCTCATAAAATTCATCATAAAAATTATCATTCTGTTATTACTCACCCTCATGTTGTTCCAAATCTGACTTATTTTCTTCTTTGGAACACAAAAGAAGATTAGAATGATTACAAGATGAAGAATGGTGGTAACCAAACATTTCAGTTCCCATTTTATTTTATTTTATTTTATTTTATTATTTTATTTTATTATTT
>NW_015606033.1:0-548 GCF_001515605.1 Sinocyclocheilus anshuiensis | reverse complement strand
AACTTTCTCGTTAGTCTAAAAACAGCTTATATTGAAGCCAATCTGGCAAAATGACAGGTTGTGGAATGTTGCCACTTTATGATGTAATAGTGTGGTTAAGCACCACCTCCACAGAAGATCAACACCTGCTTCTACATCACTGCCTGATTAGCCACACCCACCGATTCATGCATGTAGTGTAAATGATGAGAGAGGCAAATGCAGGTCTACACAGAAATTAAACGATAAAGATGACTCAGAACTCAAGAAGACACTGTGCAGATCCAGACCGCATCAGTAAGAACTTGGTCCTTTGTTCATGGATTTGTTTACAAACAAAGCACAATTCCAAGCAGGGTTTTCAGAAATATTGAAACTAAAAGAGGATGCTTTGCTGACAGTCTTGGATCCAACAGTAATGTTACAACACACTAGTGTGAGTAACTGTTCTTATTATGTGGTCACTATTGCTTTGCCTGTTATTACATATCATTTGATATGTACTGAGTATTTATGCATTTTTTTTTATGCATTTTATTTATGCATGACCCCTTTAAAAAAATAATTAA
>NW_015606032.1:0-548 GCF_001515605.1 Sinocyclocheilus anshuiensis | reverse complement strand
AGACAACCATTTCACTAGATTTTACTTTTTTAAGACTACATTTATTTTTATATTTTATAACACCATTTTAAAATCCCTGATATTTCCAGCTTTTCAATGGTTGTTAGTAGCCAATGAACTATATATTGTAACATTTACAGTAAGTAGCATAATCTAACTAACTACACACAGCTTCCTCAAGGTCACATATGTAAAAAGAAAAAGTGCAAATGGCTAATTGTTGTCTGTCTATTTATTTATCTAAAATCCCAGATATTCTGAAACTTTGCTGTTTTCCCTGTTCTGTGTACAGAGATGAAGCCTTAAAGCCAAGTGAAGAAACACTTATAATATATACTATTGGTTTGACTCCAATTTGTTAGTAATGATTGTTGAAATATCAGGGAGGCTTTTCAGTTTAATCAGCATATGTTTATTAGAGAATTATACTGGGAATGCAATGAAATCATTAATTTATTCATTATTAAACTTTGTGTTGATTCCATGACTGAAACAATTTGTTTTTTTAATTTAGCAGTAACATTCAGAACCACTGAATTTTTTTTTTT
>NW_015606031.1:0-547 GCF_001515605.1 Sinocyclocheilus anshuiensis | reverse complement strand
CTGAGATTCAGATTGGGCCGAAGACCCCCATCTTTCTTTGGAATCAGGAAATAGGTTGATTAAAACCCCTGCCCTATCGAACCCGAAGGCAGGCGTTTTATTGCTCCTTTTCCTAAAAGAACTGAGACTTCGTCTTTCAGAGACCTGCACTGTGTCTCTTCTCTCAAAACAGTAGGGACAATCCCTTGAAATTGGGGGGAGGGCTTGGATTTGAATTGGAGCATTGGACATTGAGTGCATTTTTTGCCAGTGGAAGAGATGTTGACTGGAAAAACGTGGGGCCGGAGGCTGATAACCGTCAGTAACGGTTTCTCCCTCCTGCGGCACGTGTACTGGAAGACTCTGCCTGTCGTGTCTTACGAAAGGACTGCCGGACTCCGTGGCTTGTTCTTATGGGTGCCCCTTGGGCAGCAGACTGGCGCTGACCTACGAAGGCCTGGTTTGATGATTCTGCCCGAGCCCAATTACTGCTCCCAGCTGATCTGCGTTGTCCACGAGTAGCTGCTCTAACCACTGATCGAGTCAGTTCTCTTGTTCTACGAGACTG
>NW_015606030.1:0-547 GCF_001515605.1 Sinocyclocheilus anshuiensis | reverse complement strand
GTTTGGGAATCATAGTCTTCTACTGTACATTGGTCACACTGTATGTTACTCATTAACTACAAAGAACCACCTCATAGGTGTCATTTGTTGAGAATCGAAACTCCCTGGTTGTTTGATATGTTTTAGATTCATTAAAAGAGATGGTTCATGGGAGTCATTTGTTTTGAATCATACTACACTGATGCACTGTTTTTGATTCACTAAAAAGAGTTGGTTCATAAGAGCTATTCATTCAGAATCATACTACACTGTTGAGCCGTATGTTTTTGATTCGCTAATGATGAACCATTCACGAGTCATTTGTTACTTCAAACGTTTTAAATATTATATTTCTGTTATTATAGGCATTAAATCTGTCTATATGAGAGCATATTAAATGCATGACGTGCATGTCAAGCATTGCCTCAGGCAAAAGTAACAAAATAATAATAAATTATTTTAATAATATTATTATTTAATAATATTAATATTGATAATAATATTATTTATAATTTTAAACTTATTATTTAATAATAATACGTTTTATTTTCCATAAAAAGGTACAAAA
>NW_015606029.1:0-547 GCF_001515605.1 Sinocyclocheilus anshuiensis | reverse complement strand
GTGTGTGTGTGTGTGTGTGACTGAGGAGAGCATTGTGTTTCTGAAGGATCTGGAGATGTTTCCGGTGTCACCTGATGACCAGAAATCACACTGACCTCAAAACACTGCTTTTCTGTTCAGTCCAGAGCTTTGTGTAGAGAAATGTGCTGCCTCGCAGGTGTTAGACAGACATAAAATATGAGCATTTAAATCTAGAAATAGTCTAAATAATACTTTTGATTATATTTGTAGCAGTGATGCAGACACACTCAGGGCAAACATGTTCAATATACATGTATCTGATGGTTTTATCAGGACAGGGCCGAGTCTGAAGGAGTGCTGGTGCTCTATATGAATATTCATAGCTGATTGCTCATCAGGGCCGTCTGAAGTATTTTTCCCAGACGGATTTAAGTCTTGATTAAAGCCTTCATGAATCACGAGGACAATCACAAAACTTTGATTTGAAGCAAAAAACGTATTTGAAAAAATCAGACCAAAACTTGCACAATACTTGTGATGTTGCATCATCAAATTTAAAATAATGGATAAATATAACAAAAAAAAA
>NW_015606028.1:0-547 GCF_001515605.1 Sinocyclocheilus anshuiensis | reverse complement strand
AAAAGCGTCTGCTAAATGTCTAAATGTAAATGTAAATGCCCCAAAGCATTTGTCACCTAGCACCTGTCGGTTTCCATTTGCTTTGTATAGATGAGAACTTAGAGCATTTGCACCGGCATTCCCATGTGTGTTGTCACATCCCAATGCTCACAGTACACTATAATAGTCTATTAATAGTCTTTCACTGTGCCATTGTTGTTTCCGTGTCGCATTAGCCGACAGCAATTACTAGATTCAGTAATCTGTGCATCCTGATTTAACATGCCCTCCATGATGCTTTTAAACTGACATCGACTGTGTTCAGTGACATCGGTATGGTAATGTGCGCACATGCTGCATTTAATGGCAAATGAGCGTTATCTGCCCTTTCTCACGTGTGCCTTTAAACACGGCTTCAAACCGAGCAGTCATTTATGACCGTATCGCACACAGCATGAGCACATTTAAGATGTTACAGCGAAAAACCTAGTTTCAAAAGACACACGTACAGGAAAGTACATATTGGTGAAAAGCACCATGAACTTCAAGTGTGGATTACACACTAAAA
>NW_015606027.1:0-547 GCF_001515605.1 Sinocyclocheilus anshuiensis | reverse complement strand
ATCGCGTCGGGGGATGTCGTTCCTTCTTTTAAAGGCTTTACTCTGATAATGGTAAGTGAGTTAGTTGTCGCATTAGTGTATCAGCTTCATCATCATGACAAACGCATGCTGCAGTTCTCAAACACTGAGCCGCTTATGATTGTTCAGCCTGCAGTCTCCGTTGGGAATGTGGGGCAGCTCGCCGTGGATCTCCTCATCTCAACACTGAATATGCCCCGAGTGGGGTACTTCCACACAGACTGCCTCACTGCCATGGCTGGGAACAGCCCCTACGCCGCATCTGCCCAGCTCAGCACCGGCGCGGAGGGTAACTGCTGCTTTACTGTAACTCCGTGAGATAAGCTGCTCTGGCACATACAGTCGCTGATGCGGTGTGTGAATGTGTGTTTGTGCAGTGTACTCTCACAGGGACTTAAAGCTGGCTGTGCTGCAGATCAGGACACCCATCATTCAGGTCAGTGATGGGCATTTATACAAGTCAACACTTGACAGAAGTATAACATTTACACTCTTAAAAATAAAGGTGCTTAAAAGGTTCTTCAAGCGA
>NW_015606026.1:0-547 GCF_001515605.1 Sinocyclocheilus anshuiensis | reverse complement strand
TTTTTTATTTTTTTTCAAACCTTGTGCAGCAGACATACCATATTTTTGGCTGTATTCAAGAATATTTGGATTTCTATCTTTATGGCCTATTTATTGAGTAGTGCTGTTTTTCAGTGTTTAGATCTGTGAAGACAACCATGATCACAGTTGCTAGTATTCTGTTTATTGAAATATTGTTTCATTGTGTGATCAAAGTGGGAAGGAATTGGCTTTATCCAGCCCATAGCATCCTGCTAAGAAGCAGCAAACACATAGTTGAGTGATGCAAATAATTTGTAGAAAGCGGGTAAAGCAAGTGCAGATGAGAAGCTGTGTGATTTAAAGTCTTCTAAAGGCACTGATAAGGCTAATGCCATTTTGCACCCTTTTTGCACAAAAGCGATGTTAGTTGTTAAACCTGTGTTTTTGGATGCTAAACGAAGTGAATCATACTATCATGTCAAAATGAAAAGAGAAGTGCTAATGCAAACATGTACACACACAAACTGAAAATCGACTCCAGAAAAAGCAGCAGAAGAAAGCATCTTGAGCGGAAGTACGGTGAGAA
>NW_015606025.1:0-547 GCF_001515605.1 Sinocyclocheilus anshuiensis | reverse complement strand
AAAAAAAAAAAAAAAAGAACAGGCACATGCCATAACTTGCAAACCTTTATTAAATAGTACAGTTACCTTACCTTTTCTACTTTACACAGCCTTGCTGATCCAAACTGTTTGCCAGCAGGACGACGTTTATTCTTTTGAACTGCACTAAAACAAAAACAAAAAACTGCATGACAGGATATTTTTGGCATAAATATCCAGTGCATGTCAGGGTGTATGCTAATACTTAATGAATTGTGACAAGTGTCACTTTGCAGCAATATGGGCAGCTCAGGGTTTTGGCTCGTGCACCCTGCAAAATGTGGCTTCATTGGCACCATGTGAAAAGAAGCTGCTACCGTCGATTCATCCTGTGTCACTAATCCCTCTCAATGAAAATTTGGTTTCATTCGGGCCGGTTTCGCTCTGACAGGCGTGAATCCACCCCAATTTACCCTCTACGTGGGGTTTCCCTGAATGCACCCACCCCACGCTGGTTTGATCTCAGCCCGCGTCCTCGCCTCAGTGAGGCGCTTCATTAGCTTTAATATGTGAAGTGTGCCAAGACCTA
>NW_015606024.1:0-547 GCF_001515605.1 Sinocyclocheilus anshuiensis | reverse complement strand
CTCGCTCCTCACAGTAGGCACACCGTGACAGAAGACAGCACAGAACGTAAGCTAACAGAAAGTAAGCGGCACCCCTTCTCCCCGTTTTTGTTTTCCGTTTTCCCCCCCCACGATTATTGAGATTGCTGCACGCTTCATCGCACTAGCCTGTAGAGATCGCCCCTTCGTCGAGTATGCCAGGGAGTTCTGCGGGCTTGCAGCGGCGACGGCTTTAGATAACGCCACCATCAACTCTCTGTTCTGTCACGGGGCCAATGATCATCGCCCCGTGGATCTCCCAGACACCACGGGACTACGCTGGAGGGAAGGGATCCTCCTTTGTCTGGAGAGCATCCTGTCCCGAGTCAGTACCAGCCCGCCGGCCGCAGCTCTCTCCAGCCTGCCGGCCGTTCCTCAGTCAAGCCGGTTGGCCGCGCTACTCTCCAGCCCGCCGGCCATTAGTCAGTCAAGCCCGCAGGCCGTGCTGTTCTCCCTTAACCAAAGGAGGAGGATGAGGAGGAACAGACTGTTCTCCACCCTCATCCTAGCCCCAGAGCTCGCTCCAGTG
>NW_015606023.1:0-547 GCF_001515605.1 Sinocyclocheilus anshuiensis | reverse complement strand
TTTCTGTGCGCGATCGCCCCACACCACTAGTTTTCCAGTTCCACAGATTGTCAAGCCACCCTAAACCTAAAAAATAAATAAGTAAATAACAAACTTTGATAAAAGAAACCTGTAAGAGCTGGCGCCGTTCATGTACGTCTGTGCCGACGGGTACTGGAGAGCCGACAGGTCGTACCGGTGCAGTTGTTGCGGGTATCCGAGTGCTTCACCCTGCATTGCCATATAACCACCGGTGTGACCCCAGCCATAGCCGTCCATTCTCGGGCTCCCACTTTGTCCCTGTGCCATGGCTGATGCCAGCAGGTTGCCGGCTGCGAGAGGATATTTACCGACGGGATTGTCCTTCTTGAGGAGAGCTTTGGTCTTACGCCGAGGTTTGTATTTGTAGTCGGGATATTCCTTCATGTGTACGGCCCGCAACCGTTTGGCCTCATCGATGAATGGCCGCTTCTCCGTGTCCGTTAAAAGTTTCCATTCCGCCCCGAGGCGTTTGCTTATCTCCGAGTTGTGCATTTTGGGGTTCTCCTGTGCCATCTTCCTCCGCTGA
>NW_015606022.1:0-547 GCF_001515605.1 Sinocyclocheilus anshuiensis | reverse complement strand
CATGGGTACCATGCAGGAAAGAATCACCACAACCAAGAAGGGTTCGATCACATCTGTGCAGGTACACTTCCTTCAGTTTGCACGGCATACACACTTGCACTTCCTGGATCTACAGTGTCATTGTCTCTCATAGGCCATCTATGTGCCTGCTGATGACTTGACTGATCCTGCCCCTGCCACCACTTTCGCTCACTTGGACGCCACCACTGTGTTGTCTCGTGCTATTGCTGAGCTGGGCATCTACCCCGCTGTGGACCCACTGGACTCCACTTCCCGTATCATGGACCCCAACATTGTGGGATCTGAGCATTATGACATAGCCCGTGGCGTCCAGAAGATCCTCCAGGTGAGTGCCAACGAATGCGTTTTGTCTGTGCGCTTAACTCCTCTTTTAAATTCCAATCTGTGACCTTGTTCCCGTTCTTCTCCATCATAGGACTACAAGTCCCTGCAGGATATCATTGCTATTCTGGGTATGGATGAGTTGTCTGAGGACGACAAACTGACTGTGGCTCGTGCACGTAAGATCCAGAGGTTCCTGTCCCAG
>NW_015606021.1:0-547 GCF_001515605.1 Sinocyclocheilus anshuiensis | reverse complement strand
AAAAAAATCTTGTGTTTTCTATTACAATGCTACTACTTAAGTACTTTCCAATATTTCAAAGTGTTCGGCAGTGTTAATTTTAAAAGAAATCACAAAAAGTATTTTATTTTATATATTGTATAATATAACAGTAATTTTTTATTATAAATGGCACTGTTTCCTGAGAATCAGCCTTCATTGAAGTTCTGTAATTTTGTCTGAGAGTGAGACTCTGTTTGGTTATGATTATATGTTTACACTGATTCCTTTTGCTTCAGCCTTTCCTGACTTCATATGTTCATATAACACAAGGATGATTTGATTTGGTGGAAGATGAGAAGGTTTGCTTTACCGTTTCTAACTACTGCACTTGAGCATGAGATAGACTTTTCAAGTCCCCCTTTAGCAGCATTTCAATGTGAAAATATATATGTAATAAATAAATCAAATTTTACAGTGATATAATAGACCTGCATGGGGAAGATTACTGTAAAACATTGCCATATCAGAGTCTATGTGTTGGACACATGCTATGATTGGACAACAAAGGGCAAACTAGCAGGTACAG
>NW_015606020.1:0-547 GCF_001515605.1 Sinocyclocheilus anshuiensis | reverse complement strand
AAAAAAAAGTTATTAAAGTCAGACAACAAATGTCACATTGTGCTCTAACATGGGTCCAACCAGAGAGAGTGAACGCTGTTTCATTAAGTGATAGCACAGCCAGCGTCCACTTCATCCGTTTAACCTCTGGACCGCTGTGGTCTGCTCCGTCCCACGAGGGCAATAGATAATGAGAACATCCGAGGGCAACAAAAAACATGGCCAAGAAGAAGCCAGAAGAACACTATCAAACCAGCTACATTATTAGTCTAGTGTCAATTGCTCTGGCCTAAACAATGGCCTAAACTTGAGGCAGGCATGAAGGGGGACTTTACAGACCAACCTGGGACAGGGTGGAGGAACGGAGTGTACCGTAAGGAGGATGTTTGTTTCATTCTGCGTGCCACCACATGCTTCCCATTACATGTAGGCTAATGTATTCCATTCCATACACTCTTAAAAATGAAGGTTCCAAAAGGGGTTTGCCATTAAAGAACCATTTTTTTAGCGTGAAAAGCATAATCTAAAGAACCTTTTGTGCAATGGAAAGATTCCATGGATGTTAAAG
>NW_015606019.1:0-547 GCF_001515605.1 Sinocyclocheilus anshuiensis | reverse complement strand
CGCTTAACCCAGTAAATCTCAACGGTTACATTTGTGACGCCAATTTTCTTCTGAGTTTGAAGGGTCTGAAAGAGCTGTGTTTTACACAGAGTTCAGACTGTCTACATTGTATATGGGTATTTTACATGGTCTGGTGTAAACAGTCACAATACCAGAGCTGTTTAATTCCATAAAAGGAAACGTGTAAAACATGCCATAATACACATACCTACAGCTAATATATTTATTAGGCCTACGTTTAATATTCTGAGAGTCCATTATTAAAAACAAACAAATTAAAATGATATATGTACTGATAATCGTTGATTATAATGTCTTTCCCTCTACAATATTCCCTATAAAATATGGAAAATATGACTTCTAGTCTAATTTGTTGAAACTTCCACTTGTTGACCACCTAAGCAATTTTAATGTTTCCCGCCGGTCACATGAATAAAACACATACTTTGTGAAACTTTTTTGTATGTTTTTAAAAAAAGAAACAAAAAAGTGTTATATTGGACTAGCCCAGGGGTAGGCAAGTTCGGTCCTAGAGAGCCGCAGTCCT
>NW_015606018.1:0-547 GCF_001515605.1 Sinocyclocheilus anshuiensis | reverse complement strand
CATAAAAGCCTGATGTATCAACTATGATATACTCAACAAAAAAACACATGCATTTTTTTTTTTTAGATTTTGTCTAAAGTGGAACTAAATGGAACTAAACAGTTCCATTTTTTAATAGATTTTTCTTTTTTTATGTATCAGGCATACAGGGTAAATACCTGCTTTCGAATAACAGAAGAATACACATTTGCTCAAATTCAGCAAGCATTATTGCTTAACTCTGTTGAACGCAGAAGTAACACTAATTATATGGTATAAATGTCACATTGTAAATGCGGAGAGAGAAGGCATGCGGTAATGGAACCTGGTTTTGAAGAAGAATGAAAGAAGTCATTAGCGGATAATGATTTTAATTACACTCTTTGTCAGCTACGGCAGCACTTGACAAGAGGTTTCCCCCTCAGCATAATTACAGTGTGATTGACATGCTAAATAAACAGGGTCTGAATGACACTGACGGCACGCAGTTGCCAAGAGCAACAGGTTGATCGGGAAACTGGAAAATACGTGTTTGTGATTAGAGGCTAGCGATGTGCAAGAAGCTCTG
>NW_015606017.1:0-547 GCF_001515605.1 Sinocyclocheilus anshuiensis | reverse complement strand
TCTCTTTGGAGATCTCTTCTCCAGATTAGTTTTATGGTTTTGTTGTATGGCATCTGTTTTGTGTGAGTTCCTAACACTTGGTTTCATGAGGAAATAATCTCATAAGGAAATAATTTAACTCCTTACAATTATAATGCACATTCTAACATCGTTAGTGTCACAACCCATTGGACTCATGTTTTGTCGTCTGCCTGTGTTTTCTTCCTTTTTGCCCATATATGGTTTAGTTCCTGTTTTGTTTAGCTCATAAACAAAACAGGGTTTGTTTAACCCTTCTCACCTGTGCCACCCTCATCAAGTCCCCTATTTGAGTTCCCCTTTGAGTTAGTTTGAGTTGTCCGGTATTGATGTTGTCTTCACCCTGTGTCCCTGTGGATTTGCCTTCTTGGAATAAATATATCTGATATTAGATCATCTTCGTCTTCATCGTCTTCCTCGTTGGACGCGTGACAGTTAGGTTGTAATTAAAATGTGCAATGTACAATCTCATGTGTTTCCAATAAAACACTGCCTCTGTGTGTTTGTAAAGATTCATTTATGCATGCAA
>NW_015606016.1:0-543 GCF_001515605.1 Sinocyclocheilus anshuiensis | reverse complement strand
GTGGTGATGTGACAATAAAAGTGACTTTGACTTTGACTTTGACTAAAGTTCATGTCTCCTACAGAGCAGCTACTCATACACTCTCAAACACTCCTTCACAAACTTCCCCTACAATCGGTCTTAAATATACACTTTGAAAGGTGGGATATGCTGTATGGCATTGGGTCTATAATACGGAGTATGATAATAAGCATGTAGCATTGATGGAATTATTGTTCTCCATGTGTAGCACTGCAGTGAATATGTCTTATTGAATTTTTATTGTGCAAGAAAACACACTTTCAGTTATTTTTAGAAGCAATTAACATTTATCGGGTTTTAAGTATTTAAATGTATTTCTGTCCATTTTACACATACATTTCCTAATAAATGAGAATGTGAGAGATGTGTCCTTTGTGTGTGTGTGTGTGTGTGTGTGTGTGCTTAAGAGGGAGAGGAAGCATCAAAGAGTATGTTTGGGGAACAGTCTTTCTGCTCTGGCCTCATGCCCTGGCAATTATCTCAATGATTTCCTCCTCTTTTCAATTCTCTCCATTTCCACAC
>NW_015606015.1:0-547 GCF_001515605.1 Sinocyclocheilus anshuiensis | reverse complement strand
TTAACTAACATTAACAAAGATTAATAAATACTGTAATAAATGTTTAATGGAACATTAACTATTGTAAAGTGTTACCTACATATTTTAAAATGTTATTGCATACCTGTTGCTGCCATAATAACGGCACATTTCAAATGTCTACGTTCTTTTCTTCTCTTTGTTTTTGTTCTTAACAGCTCCTGCTCGCTGTGGTGGAGCGGTGATGAAATATTGTTCTTGTAAATATTTTCCAGCACTTAATAAGTGCACATCTAAAATGCATGCAAATTACAGCAAAGTGCAACAGTTACAGTATGGTGTTCGGCAGTGGTCAAAAAGAATTTAAACAGTGCGTTTTGAAATGATCCCTTCTTGTAAACTCGGAGATTCGGATGGCAATTAAATTACCACACGACCTTGATGTTTGTCAAAAAACAGTACTGTAGGTAATTGTCTGCATTTTTTATGTGGGTGTTGGGAGAGAAAAAAATCACAGACTAACCCCTGAAAAAGTTGAAAATAGCAGCTTTTGTCTTTTCCAGATGTTAACTGATGGACTGGAGTGCTG
>NW_015606014.1:0-547 GCF_001515605.1 Sinocyclocheilus anshuiensis | reverse complement strand
AAGCCGCTTTGGATAAAAGCGTCTGCTAAATGCATAAATTATGATCATTGAGCTATAGTGATTTCAACAGATCTGTCTGATCATGAACGAACCAGTCTTGTGAAGCCAATCAACCAATTAATCTGACCAATTGTTTATAAATCAGACATCACTACTTTTACATCAATTTGAAGCTTGAAAGCTATATGTAATATGTGCAAAAGCAACCAGTTTAACTGCTTAGACTAGTCTTTTACATATTAGTCTTTTTTTTCTGGTCACTTTTTCAAGTCAGTTACATAAAAAGGTAGCTCAGTCTAATTTGAATCTGAAAAGTAAGACTGATTACCCGTACTTGGTCAAACTTCTTAAAACACAGTCTTAACATAGTGGCTGTGTTTATGCATTTGGCTCAAAGACATTATTAAAAATATCTTCTTTTGACTTCCACAGGAGAAACTAAACCATACAGATTTGCAACAACATGATGGTAAGTAAATTAAGAGATTTTTCAATTTTGGGTGTTCCTTTAAAGGGGTGGTTGATTGCGATTTCACTTTTTTAACGT
>NW_015606013.1:0-547 GCF_001515605.1 Sinocyclocheilus anshuiensis | reverse complement strand
GCTATATTGTGATTATTAATATAGTAATGATTATTAAGAAAAGAATTGGAGGAAAAGATGCAACGTTGCTAGGATTTTGCTTTGGAACCTTCGGAAAACTTTAACTCGATTTTCTCGAAATGGACTTTGCTGACTCTGTCGACTTCAAACAGGTGTAGTGTAGCGCAGTCATTTTTTGTCCGATTCCAACAAATCATATATCATTATGATGGTCTTTTAATGGAGAATGAATAATAAAAATAAAAATACCTCATTTTTGAAAATGTGCTTATTGTGACTCATTTTGCCAGAACAGGTCACATATTGCAATATAAACAACATAAAGTAAACATTGTCATAAGTAACCAACAGCAGATCATAACCAATCTATTGACATACATTTACGATTTACGTTTTTAATTGATTGCAAACAGCTCTGAAACCAAACCTGTGGAATGCACAAAAGTGCTGTATTTTGACTGCATATTTAAGACATCTTAAAATGATAATAAGACAAAAACACAATTTTTTTTATACGCGTAGCGTATTTCAACCATGCAGCAAACCT
>NW_015606012.1:0-547 GCF_001515605.1 Sinocyclocheilus anshuiensis | reverse complement strand
CCGAATCGCCTGTAATACACCAGGAACAGAACACGGTGTGATCCTCCCCATCACTCTTTCAGAAATGAGACCGGACATTGACTATGGCATGGCAAAAGCAAAACAAAAGTTAAACATTTATACATTTAACAGATGATTTTATCCAAAGCAACTTACAAAAGTGGAACAAAAGTAATTTGTCAAAAAAAAAAAAAGTATATTACACAATACCGAATTTGTTAGACTAGATAACTAGGTTTGGAAAATTAAAACTATTTTGCAACTTGGCGGTTTAGATATATTAGAAATATGGAAAAAAATTAGCATGCAGGTCCAAACCTGTAAGTGGAACTAAAAAAAGTAGAGAAAATAACCTCCTTCGGTCAGTCGGCTGGAACCTGTGAAGATCCATGAGGAGATCATAACCCATAACCGACTGATTAGACATCTACAGCTCCTGCTGAGCAAAGAACACTCAGTCTGTATTTACACCTGATGGAAACGTCTCATTTTGTATTTAAACTCATGCATGTCTGGATGTGTTTATGGAGGGAGTGTGTTTGTGATG
>NW_015606011.1:0-547 GCF_001515605.1 Sinocyclocheilus anshuiensis | reverse complement strand
GGCGATTCAAAGTTTACTTCAGGATGTCAATGGCTCAGTTTGATGTTTTGCTAGCGATACTGGAGCCACATATTAAAAAGAATACCACCCAATTACTGCTTTTCCAACTCAGTGTGCAAGGACCAATACAGTGCTTTGTGCAGCGAGAAGAAGTGGATCAACTTGTCAGATGCAATTCTGGATTTTTGCGTTCCCTTGTACGGTGGCTCTGAATTGTCAAAACACCTCTCAAAATGTTTGCTACGGATGCGAAAAACGCAGAAAATCTAACCCGATCTGGACGAAAGATTCGGAGGCAGTGTGTAAACGTGATTGACACAATGTGAGATCGTATTTATTTTTTAACGTGACAACTTTCGGACTCAGTGTGCAAGGGCCTTAAGTGATGAAATGCTAAATTTCTCCAAATCTGTTCTGATGGAGAATCAAAGTCATCTACATCTTTGATGGCCTGAGGGTGAGTAAATTTTCAGAAAACTTTCATTTTTGGGTATACTATTCCTTAAAGGGGTCCTATTATGCTCTTTTACAAAGTCTCGATTTTGTT
>NW_015606010.1:0-547 GCF_001515605.1 Sinocyclocheilus anshuiensis | reverse complement strand
ATCAGGGGACATATGAAGATCACGGTCCGCCTCCCAGAATTCATTATCTGGGTTTCTGAACACATGGAGGAAGTTGCAGTGTTTTCCTTTTGGACATTTCCGCCTGTCAAAAAGTCCTGCAAACATAAGAACAAGTATATAAGGGTATTTAAAGAATATACATGTATATACAATATATACAAAGAAAGGCTAAAAATAGTGATAGAATAAAGAAACTTCTACTACATAAAGATTGAGAAATATAGTTTGTTATTTAGACTAATGCTTTCCTTACCACATATGGCTGTCTTCCATCTAGTTACTGGGGAGAATTCACATTGCAGTTGTCTTCCAGCATACCAGCGGCCATTAAACATCATGAAAGCTTCTCTACATTTCTCCTCTCTGCAGGCATGTATACAGAGATATCAAAATAAAATACAACAATTGTAATTTCTCCTCTGCAGCAATGTCTCTAATATAATAATACTGGACTTACGTGTCGTACTGAACGTAAACATTTCCTCTCAAGTGAGGTTCAAAGTTGCAGCTCACCTATTAAAATATG
>NW_015606009.1:0-547 GCF_001515605.1 Sinocyclocheilus anshuiensis | reverse complement strand
TTGGATTAATGTGGGCAGTCCCATAGTGTGGGCTGCTCACAGAGATATAATAACTTTTTGTAATTAATTAGATTAAAAAATAATTGCTTGATAGCCCTATACCCCCCGAAGGTCACTGTGTAATTCACACCTTGGTTAAAACACTAAAGAACATTCACGATTTACACCACAGGGGTCTGGCTTATAACAGTTGTGGAAGCCTGAAATGATGACATGTACTGTGTTTGTTATCTCATCCCTGCTTTAACCCAACCTAAGATAATGTGCTGTTTTTCTAACTTGGTTTTAGAAGGGCTCCTTTGGAAGAGAAGAAATTAGCTGAGAAAAGAAAGCAAAAATGTCTTTAGTTGATTATATAGCAAAATAATTATTTTCCTATAAAAACATGTTAAAACAAGGAACCTGCATGGTTATAACAATCCGTCACTCATCTAGCTTATTTATTATTCCATTTCTGAGTCAACATGTCATTGATGTCCAAATATATTTTGTAGGTGAATAAATACTATATACCAGGGGTGCCCAACCCTGCTCCTGGCGATCGACT
>NW_015606008.1:0-547 GCF_001515605.1 Sinocyclocheilus anshuiensis | reverse complement strand
AGGCATGATGGGGCAGAAGGACTGCTGCAGTGTTGTTGGCCTGTCATTTCTTTCCTCTTCTGTTACTGGTGTTAATGTGCACTTTAGGTAGGCTCGCCATCGCAGCTGTAGGCCTGACAACAACTTATTTAATCTAGATCAGTCTCAGGAAACTTCGCACTCTTTCCCCACACTTCATTTTTTTTTATGTTTTAAAAAAAATCACATGTCCTCTTTTTTACTTCTCATTTTATGAGAAATGTCTTTTAATTTTACACTGGACAAAAAAGTTGTCTTTTTATGCCGTTTTGTTCATGCCAAAAACATTTTAAAGGCTACAGATGTTGACCTTTTTTTGCAATTTTTATAATACTCCAACAGAGCAATTGTCAATTTATATATATATATATATTATACTTGTTTTGAGCTGGTTTATACTGTGTGGAAGCTTATTTCCATATTGGGATTTAAAAAAAAAAAAAAAGGTAATTGTGACTTTTTATTTTACAATTTTGAGGGGGGAAAAAAAGAATTGTGAGTTGTAAACTGAATTGCAAGGGCAAAAAAA
>NW_015606007.1:0-547 GCF_001515605.1 Sinocyclocheilus anshuiensis | reverse complement strand
GCCTGGAGACAGAGTCTCAAACGTCACGTACGAGTCTTGAATGTCTTTGGACTTCCGGCCCATCAGCTTCTGCAGCCTCCTCTTTAGTGCCCCGCAGCAGACGATGAGGGTCAGAGGAACCGCGATCACGCAGGCGACCGTGATCACCACCACGTTAATGAGCTTCTGTGTGCCGCTGGCGCTGGCCGCCTCGTCCGTGGAGAAAATCACACACTGCTCTTTCTTGGGGACGAGGCCCTTCACGCACACACAGGCTATGTACTTGGTTTTGGGCACGAGGCCTTCGATCGTGATGCGATTCTTGCCCGGGGCAACATTAATCCGACGCATGTCCCGCTCCCCGAAGACGGCGTACAGAACGCTGAAGGACGTGGTGTTTGTGGCGGTGGGTGCGCGCCAGTTCAACGAGACCGTGTGGTCCGTGTCACCGATCACTTTGACCGACCGAACCACTCTGCGCTCCGGACCCTGCTGCAGAGAAGACGCATTAGCCTCCAGGTTACTCAAGACATCTTTCTGAAGCTCCGCCATGCCGCTGTCCGTTCCT
>NW_015606006.1:0-547 GCF_001515605.1 Sinocyclocheilus anshuiensis | reverse complement strand
GGGTGAGTATGACTCACTTCTCCTCTCCCCTTTCCCTTGTCTTCCTTTCCATCACTCTTTCTTTTTTCAGACAGATTTGAGACAGATCTGCGGCACTGATCAATGGCGCTCTGCCTCACTTTTTACCAGACACTTTCTCCTTTCTCAGGGTGCTTTTCTGGCCGCCGTCCATTTCATTCTTCACCAAATAGATCTGCTGAAGGAGAGAGATTGACTTCTTTTTGTTTGCTCGTTCGTTCCCCCTCATTGCGTTTTGAAAGGACTGATGCACACGAGACAAAACCAATCAATTGCCCTCTCTGTGGATCTTTTTCAAAACAACCAATAACCTGATCAAAACATGATGTTGTTCACGAAGGAATTTGATCAGTGGCTAGAAAGAGAGTAATAAAATTTATCACAGCCGACCCATAACTGTATATCACATCGTTCCCGTGTGACCTTTAGCCCACATTCCCGGCGAAACAGAGAGCTCTGAGATCAGATGGATGGATTTAAATTATAGAGAAAGACAATGGTAATAGGCTTGTGGTCAAACTTTGTTTCT
>NW_015606005.1:0-547 GCF_001515605.1 Sinocyclocheilus anshuiensis | reverse complement strand
TATATATATATATATATATATTAGCAGTTCTTCAATTATTTATGTTTTTTATATTTACTTTATTATTTTCAATAGTATTACTCGAATTATTTTTATGCAAAATAATAATAAAAAAATGGGAACAAACCCTTTCAATCATTCCAAAGTGAAAAGCTATTTTTAAATAACTATTTTTCATTTTTATATTTTTTATTTAAACAGCAGCAACAACAACCAAAGACAAGTGTTGAATTTAAAATAATAATAACAATATTTATTATTAATGCTGTTTCAGTTTTTTTCATTTAATGCTGTACTGTAAAATAGCACTGTAACTGTTTTTTTTTTTTGCAGAATATAATAAAAAATAGGAACAATCCCTTTAAATTGGTCCAAAATGACAATCATATTTTAAACGATGGTAGCGGTTTAACATTATTATCATCCTTTTTTCATTATCTTTAATTAAAATAACAACAAAAGCAACCACCAAAGCCAAGTGTTGAATTTAAAATAATAGTAATATTAGTAATAATAATAATAATATCATCATCATCATCATCATCAT
>NW_015606004.1:0-547 GCF_001515605.1 Sinocyclocheilus anshuiensis | reverse complement strand
AAGAATTTGTATATACACCGGTAGGAATCCTAATCAACTCTATGTACTGCATTTGGCCACAGATTCTCCTCCACATCACATCGTATGTCATCTAGGGCAATACACCTAGGAAATAATATTTTGGCATGCCTGATCCATCCCTGGCAATCTACTGCTGATATGTCCAGGCATCCTGCATTCATTGCGTCCAGGAGGGACATTTCATCATGAGGATGGTGGTCATAAACCTTCAGGACTCTTGAAATAGTCGTTATGCTTACACTGTGAATATTTGCAAATGTAATGTTGTCTGCCAATACTCTGTCTTGAATTTCTGTGAGTTTTATGGCATTGTTTCTGATGACCATGTCAACCATTGCCGTTTCCTGCATATCAGTGAGAGGTAAACGTTGGGTCCTGCAGTAAGCAGAAATGCATAAGCAATACCACACAAGAAGGTTTGGAGGAGATGGACTTGCAGAATACAACTTACCTTTTGGTTTGCCGGAAAACTCTAACAATTGATGCCACTGTTGAGCGTTGAAGATTTATCTGCACTCTCAGACCA
>NW_015606003.1:0-547 GCF_001515605.1 Sinocyclocheilus anshuiensis | reverse complement strand
GACAGAGCCGCTGCTGCTGTGACCAGATTCCCTGGACATGCTCACATATACAATCTTTAAACATATACCAAAGTAGAACTCATTTTAATGTAGCAAAAGATTAAAAATAAATGATTAGTTCACCTTCTGAGTCTTTCATTGACTGACACAAAGAATGAATCGACCTATGACCATCACTATAGTGAATAGCAGAGGAATAATCTGGAACTGGCTCTCTTGTCTCTGTTCATTTATATTTGGTGCAGTCTGAAAACGTAATAGTAATTACAAAAATCTGAACCTGTAAATAATATTTGACTTCCTTTCTTCTTTATGACAAGTGATGTGAGAAATGGAAGTGCTGCACTTTGTGTACTGGGGTATTTCCACTTTTCTGTAACCACCAACTACTCCCAGGGAGTGAATTTGCATTTTTATTCTGTGTTGGTGTGGACAGGCCTGTACACTGAAATGTTAATGTATGAGATGAGAAAACTGTACAGTGTCCGAGAGAGCTCAGTGTGCTGCACCTTCAGAAAACACATGCAAATAGAAAAAGCACCAGCAA
>NW_015606002.1:0-547 GCF_001515605.1 Sinocyclocheilus anshuiensis | reverse complement strand
ATCAGCTAAACACCAGCTTGGCCAGGCTATGAGACCATCTCAAACTAGCTAAGACATTACATCAGCTTAGGCTGGCTGGATGTTTTTATTTATTTATTTATTTATTCTTTTCAGCAGGGATATTTTTAGGTGATGCAAAGGTCATGTTTGTTACCTGAAACACTTTAGCAGAGACTTTGTGAGAAAACAGAATGAAACCCATTTCATACATAGCCACAATGAGTTGTAATAACATTATATACATATTGCACTCTGATTTCTGCATTATTGGTGGTTATTTAACCCATTTAATCTCCAATTATTATCAGCTTTGTAAACTCAAGCATTTTACTCTTTGTATGGCCCCATGAGACGCTATTAATAAGACCCAATAGAAATTTGCAAACATAATTGAATACAATTTTTAGGCAATTCTGCAGAACAAGGAAATAATGCATGTTTTACTTTATTTGTTTCATTTTAAATCTCCAATTTTTAATGAGTCTCATTCACTTATTCACACATGAGGCTTTTTGTTTTCCATCAGGCCGCTTACATGTTTATATGT
>NW_015606001.1:0-542 GCF_001515605.1 Sinocyclocheilus anshuiensis | reverse complement strand
TGGGGCCGTTTCCATGGCAACAGCTGGCAGGGAGGCATGTGGGAGATTTTTCAGTATTTATAGGCGCGTTTGGATATGTATAGGTACAGCAAGATGTAGATGAACATTTTAGTCCAAAACAATAAACAAAGTTTGTTTAAAGAGATTTCTCATGTAATGGAAGAAGGGGAAATCATTGTGTGGTGGTGATGGTGGTGTTAGTGTTGGCGGTATAATGTAATATAAACTGTGTTCATTCAAAAATAGTTCTCCCAGAAAATAAGGGACATGTTTTTGTCATGCATGCAAATCTCTGTGAACTAATATTGAATCGTAAAGCAGTTCTGTCAACATCAAAAGTGTTTCACGATAAAGTCTCACATTCATGTCCAGTCAGGGCAAGTGATCATTTACGGTCTCATTTCTATGCAGAAAAATCTGATTTTTCATGCTAAACACACACAGAATGTAGGATATTTTCTGTGCCTACATAACAACCTGGGCCATCTGTTCTCTCTGCCTGTGTGTGTGTGTGTGTGTGTGTGTGTGTATGTGTGTGTGTG
>NW_015606000.1:0-547 GCF_001515605.1 Sinocyclocheilus anshuiensis | reverse complement strand
GTGAAGGCAAAAAAAATACAGTATTTTTTTGCCTTCACATTGCTCCAACAGCAAAAGAAAAAAATGTGTGTATAATACCTCTATAGAAATTCAAGAACCTTTAACATAATTCCAAACCCAGGGATGTTAAAAAAACATATATGGCATATACCTGCCGATGTATGAAGACTACTGATCCAAGCAGCCGCCAGGTTCCTCCTTGGCGATCCACATGCAGCATTCGCAGGATCTGAAGAAAGCGGACTCCTCTGTAACAAATCATCATGTCATGGCTTCAATACAGTGCAAAAGAGTTACATCTAAGTCTGATTAATCCTGTGCCACAAGGGCTTATTACAATATTAACCTTACCTGACAGTAGAGGTGGCAAATACCTGACCTTTAGAGCCAAATGCCAATACAACAATAGAGGCCACCACCACAATCAGGTCTAGAACAAGAAAAACATGTAGACATGCCAATAACAACTACCAGAAAATACACAAAAATGCTCAACAGGGCATTTAGAAAATTAATTTACACACTCACCAATAACAGAAATGGGCTT
>NW_015605999.1:0-547 GCF_001515605.1 Sinocyclocheilus anshuiensis | reverse complement strand
TTTTGTGGTCCAAATCCATGGATGTTCTTCATGGAATTTTTGACCTTTACTTTTAAGATTGTCACTTTTTAGCATCTTAATTTTTGAGCATATCAAGTTAAAAATAGCTGATCTTTCCAAAATGCAAGAAAGCATTGTGTGTGTATGATCCTTGTGAGCGAATGCTCACTTTATTACTACCCAGATATAATTCACGTTCAGCTAGCAGCAATATGAATATTTGAATTAAATCCATATTTCATGATTAGTAATTTTGCACATCCATTTTATCTTGCTTAAAGCAAGTAACACCAGTTGGGTGTTTGGTCAGTTTTGTCAAACTGTAAGTTTGAAAATTACTTACTTTCCCCAAATTGGCAGCAATGGTCCCTACAATCTACTTAGGCTTAGAAAGCCAAGGCCTGTACGCTGTCAGAGATAAATGACAAAAAATGACAAATGTCAACAGACAAAAAAAAAAAAGGTTCAAAATGATGAGAACCTTCAAAACAAATGCCTGTTTGAGGCAGCGAGGGTCATGTTGGGACTGATTAGTAGTTACAATCTT
>NW_015605998.1:0-547 GCF_001515605.1 Sinocyclocheilus anshuiensis | reverse complement strand
CCAGCTCGGCCCGCCGCAAAGAGAGCTCCACGCCGGAGGGTCAGTCTTTACACTCACTCCAACACAAGTACACAGACTCTTACTGTGGCTGTGATGTGTTCAGTCAGGCGTTTCTCATAATACAGATAAAGTCTTCAGCTAACTTGTTGGTTATATCAGACCGTAGAGTGGTTATTATTTAAAGAAAAAATGATTCATTATGCTGATCTTATTGTGAACAGTTCATCAGAACACATTAATCCAAGCATAACAGAATCCAGATCATATTTCACTCCTAAATTAAAAAAATATATAAGAAATTAAATGAAGAATGTTTTTGCATTGTGACATTTTCATGAATATTAAACACATTTAATCTAAAATTCTCATTAGTGTTATTCAGAAATGTTAATGAAGTAAGTGTGTGTGTGTGTGTGTGTGTAAAAGATATATACATAAGTATACAAATTCTTACAATTATTTATGTGTAAATACATGTATAGAAACAATTGTAAAAATTAACATAAAAATCATATTCAGTTATTGAAATAAAATGGCATAAATAATT
>NW_015605997.1:0-547 GCF_001515605.1 Sinocyclocheilus anshuiensis | reverse complement strand
GAGCTGTCAGTCTTTTCTCCAGGCCACCTGCTTCAGCTCGGCATGATATGTCTCTCAAATTGGACCTCGGGACAGCTCAAGCACATGTGTCCCCATTCTTTCCTTCTGACTTCTCATCCCTTAGGGCTTCCTCCCTCCCTTACTTCTGTCAACATTTTTTATTTTATTTTTTTCTTGTTTTCGCCGTAGGATAAAGTCCCTGCCATGTTTGGCACGACATCTGGCATCTATTGAGATCTATAATTAGTGACTGAATTCTCACAGCTGTGAATCACTCTGTGGTCAGTTGTCTAACTGAGCTGTCAAAGAACAATTCAAATGTGCTTAATACAAGTTTAAATCTAATAAATGAAGTGGAACAGTCACATCTCAAGACAATGGCTAGAAAGATACAAAAAACATTCAAGTTAGTCTGGTGCACAGGACAAAGGAACTTTGCATGGTTAGTTGTTTTCTTGCTTCTTTTACACATTTTCTGTCTGCAGTGGCGCAAAGCGTGCAATTGCACAAATGCAAATTTTAATTTAGTATTTTTTTTAAAGGGCTA
>NW_015605996.1:0-547 GCF_001515605.1 Sinocyclocheilus anshuiensis | reverse complement strand
AAAAATGAAGTACTTGTAATTAGATTAAATTACATTTTAAAATACCTGTTATCGGATTACATGATTATTTATTATTTACACAATAGCAATACATTTTCAATAATCAACTACTGATGAACACATACATTTTTATTTGAATTATCTCTCAGTTGTTTTGTTTTTTTACCATGTATTACTTTGGAAGGCCTTTGTATTTCAAACACATTAAAATGCACAAATTCATCAATTCACCAGCTTTTGTCATCTGATCCTCTTTCACCTAATATATTTTGATTTGAAGTCGCCCTGAAATTTTAAAATAAATATTCTAATAATGAAGTATCACATTTGCATGTTCACGGTTCTCTGACATTGGTTTTGGACACATGACAGGCAAATAAAAGATTAAATTTTTTCAGTAAGGGTTTGATTTTGATTAATTTTAAAACTTTTTTGATTTAAAATTTTTATGATTTAATTACCTATTAGCTTTTCATTAAACTCCCGGCAGTTCCTTCACAAACCCAGTTTGGGAAACCTTGACGTAATGTTTAATGCACTTCATGTT
>NW_015605995.1:0-547 GCF_001515605.1 Sinocyclocheilus anshuiensis | reverse complement strand
TCACTGCAAGTATAGCCGTCCTAATGTGCATTTACATACTGGAGACACAGGCGTATACGGCATATGAGTACATATCCCTAGACGTACAGACATCCATAAACACACACACAGGCACAGGAACACACACTCGTACACACTAGAAGTCTATTGAGTATTTTTTTTCTTTGCCAAGGCGCTCTGAGAATAATACGATTCTTTTTCTCTCCCTCTCTCTCTCTCTCTCTCTCTTTCTCTCCCTCTCTCTACTTTCTTTACAATACATCATTCAGTTCTGCCTTATGCCTGCATGAAATTCATTTTCTAATGGAAATATTTGTTTTGTAAATCAAATATGTATTATGCACAGAATGCAAAGCACAAATTAAATTATGTTAATGAAATGAAAGAGATATGAAATGCATATTTCATGGACAAAACATAACCCCAGCGAACAGCCATTTCTTGATAAAAATCTTTAAACACAATCTCATTCAGAGAAAGACATATTGCTAAGGCAGATAGCACCTCATTAAAATGGTCTCCTTTAATATCAGTGCTTAGTATATAT
>NW_015605994.1:0-547 GCF_001515605.1 Sinocyclocheilus anshuiensis | reverse complement strand
AAACGCAGCCTAATTTTCATTTTTGACTGAACTAACCCTTTAAGGGTGTTATTGGGTAACCTATAGCTATTGGCAAAGTAAACGTGACAGTGAACACCAATAAGTGCAAGTGTCTGTTTGCTGTAATTTATATGCTTGTGTAACCCAATGCGACGTGTTGGTCAAATACTTTAACAGACTCATTTTCATGTGTTGCAAGAAATTTGTTCTTCAGCACATTAGCATAATCATATTTTAACAAGATGGGAGATATTATCTGATAATGAAGCAAATTCATACTCAAAACCTGATGTGGTGAACATGCACAAAACTTCAGCGCCGCTTCCCTTCGTTTAGGGTGAAATTTGTGGTTTGGGGGGGATCTGACACTACTACTTAAAGCTTGAAACCCCCCAGAGGAAGTCAAAACAATAGGTTGGGTGGTCTTGAAAATGCATAATCTAAATAGTTTCAAAGCAACACAGAAGTTTTACTGATATTAAAAGAACTTGATTTAAAATAATACATAGTATGATTCGCTCATTGCTTTTAATAATACATTTTTGTT
>NW_015605993.1:0-547 GCF_001515605.1 Sinocyclocheilus anshuiensis | reverse complement strand
ATGTCAGTGCCATTGTTTTGTCTCAAGATGCACACGAGTAATGTTTTTTTTCTAAGGCATTTTTATAAAAGCTGCTTAAATATCCTAATTTAACTAAGGCCTAGTCCTGGCTTAAACTAAGGCCTGTCTGTGAAACCAGGCCTAAAAGTATTAATATTTGTAATGTTCTCTAATTGTAATAATACATGATTTAAAAAAAAAAACAATCTGATCATTTGCAGTTTTATGCCTGGTTTTCAATTATACTATAATGTTGCATGGTGTGATGCTATCTAAAGGGTGTTTTTTTCCTTACTAGGCTGCAATAAATAAATCAATCAATCAATCAATAAATAACTGTGTAACCATACAGAGCATTCAGTTTCACTGTCTGTTCAAGTATCTCAGTGGCATAGTGTGTTATCATACAATGATATACAACCCTTCATTCTGTGCACTTAACCAAAACCAAAGTGCAATGCATCACTGGAGGAAGAATTACCAAACTAAAGGTGTTTCTGTCTGCAGTCTGCTTTTTCCCTGAGTGGTCATTTTAAGTTTCCGCTTT
>NW_015605992.1:0-547 GCF_001515605.1 Sinocyclocheilus anshuiensis | reverse complement strand
CTCCACTGAGCACAATTACAAACTACCGTCATTAGAGCCTCTCACAGGATACAGCTACAAGTCCAACTGATTCATGTGAGGAATGTGGAACACACACACATGCATTCAGCAAGCACAAACCCACACAATCATTTGTATTTATGTCAAGCATACACTATAAAAAATAGCTGATAAATAAATGTATTAATATGTAAATAAATAAACTGTTTAAATTAAATAAAACTTGATTTAAATACACAATAAATAAATAAATATTTTATTAAAACAAATAAAAAGAAAATTAAAATAAAAAGAACAAAACAACTAAATTACATTTGAAATTTATTTTAAATAAATAAATAAATAATACATCTTACAGTACCATTCCCTGTATACAATAATGTTTGAAGTTGTAAATAAACAGATTATTGGAGGGCATTTTACAAGAAAATACTATTTCAGTTTTTCTACTGCAAAATTTCATGCTTAAGTGTGTTACTTGCCATTTCTTTATAATTGTTACATTTACTAGCAATTTCTGAGTGAAAATTGTTTCTACACCATTTTT
>NW_015605991.1:0-546 GCF_001515605.1 Sinocyclocheilus anshuiensis | reverse complement strand
TGTCCCGGGTCGCTAAAGACCTGAGGTATGCATTTAAGGGTTAAAGAAATTGACAAAAATCTAAAAGACACTCATGTTGAATCACTAAAAACACACTTTGACCTTCAAAATAAATTCCAATTTTACTCAATCCTGAACAGAACCACTAAATTCAACAATTATTTATTAATTACCATTTAAAGAAAGACAAATCCGCTCCAAATACAGATTAGGTAACCATGATTTAGAAATAGAGAGAGGAAGACATAGATAGACATGGACAGAGCAAGAGCAGAAGATCTATAGACACTGTGATCTACAGAAAATAGAGGACGAGAAAAACTTTCTGCTGATTTGTCCTAAATATCACAATGTGAGGGAAACATTTCTCCCCAGATTTGAAGCACTAATTCCATCATTTGCTGAACTTAGTGATACTGAGAAAATGCCCTTCATACTTGGAGAAGATGACAACACAGCTGCACTAGCTGCAAAATTTGTGTTAGTCGTTCACAATGTTATGTGTTAAGCATGGTTAACTCTAAACTGACTCACTTTATCTTTTCA
>NW_015605990.1:0-547 GCF_001515605.1 Sinocyclocheilus anshuiensis | reverse complement strand
TCTTAAAGATGCACAAACAGAAACACACACACTATAAAGAGTGTGCGAAGGGCCTGGTTTCTCTTTGATAACCATCACATTCAATCTCCTCTCTTCACCATAATGAAACGCCAGCCATTTTGCCCTCTCTCAGTTGTGACGGAGTGATGGCTGTATGTTTTTTGACAGCGTTTTAAAATACAGCTTTTGTTGCAAATACAAATCCTGAGCCATGTATTAGTAATAGACTTTTTCTAACACGTTCCCACAAGTGTTGTTTCTAATGGACAGAGTGAGCCGCGGAGCTTTAATCTCACATTCAACACAGATGCGGTTGTCATTGGAGCAGACTCTTAAGTCAGCTCAAGCGAGCACTCACCAACTTAAAAGAGCCAGGTGTTCAAAATCATTCATTGTTGTCAAAGACGGTTTGGGGCTTTAGCTATCGGAAGAAGCCGTTCTCTGAGTTGAAGGCATTTGAAAGCTGAAATTTCTCTGTAAACTCTCTTTCCCCAGAATTCCCAGTCTACTTGCTATCTTTAAAAAACATTCTGCCTTTGTGTTTTCT
>NW_015605989.1:0-547 GCF_001515605.1 Sinocyclocheilus anshuiensis | reverse complement strand
TATCAGTATTGATCAGCTTGTATTTGCTGGTAATCACAGCTGCTGCATTCTTTCCTTCAGAAAATGAATTGTTCACCACACGGGTAACCAGACTTGTGCTCTTGTGAATGCTGCTCTGTGGCTTGCTAATATTTTCCATCCACCTTTCGATATGACCGTCTCAACCACAGCACTACTGTTATGAGCAGCCTTCTGGGTGTTGTTCATGACTTTGAATCACATAAACACCGTTGCTGCAGTAAGTGTATGTAATGAGTATATGTTCTGTAATATCACCACTGCAGGAAAATTACACTGAACTTAAGACACACAGTATTTTAATAAGGAGCATTTGTTTATTTACGTGTATCTGACCCCAGATCCAGATTATTTGCATCGCTCCATTTCTTTTGAGCCAGTTTAACATTTTTTATTTTTTTCAATATTTTATTCTTACAGCCCTGATTTTTATTTTATTACAGTCAATACTTTTATTATGCTTTCACTGGCCTTGTCAAATTCCATATTTCAGATCTGTTACTGGAAAAATCACTAAACTATTGCATTT
>NW_015605988.1:0-546 GCF_001515605.1 Sinocyclocheilus anshuiensis | reverse complement strand
GCAGAGAGATAGTGAGGTAGAGAGTGAGACAGGCAGAGAGATAGTTAGGTAGAGAATGAGACAGAAAGAGTGATAGTGAGATTGAGAGTAAGATAGGCAGAGAAAGGTTTGGTAAGATCTGCCATGATAGGATGAACATGAGAGATTGTGATAATTACGGAGAGGGTGAGACAGCCAGAGATAGACTGAGATGGTGAGTATGGTGAGACATTTAGTGTGAGTGTGAGATAGTCAGAAATATCCTAAGATAGTGAAGAATTGAACTGAATTGAATTGAATTAAATTGAGATACCAAAGAAGAGAGTAAGACAGCATTAAAAGAAGAAGAAAATTAGACATGCAGAGACAGTGATATGGGCAAAGAGAGGTGTGTGAAGATCTGTGATAGGATGAAGGTGAGAGACTGAGATAAGTAGAGGGTGAGGATTGGAGAGAGTTTGAGACAGTTGAATAGAGAGTGAGGCAGAGGGAGAGGTTTGTGAGGTCCTGTCATGATAGGATGAGGGTGAGAGGTGGAGATAGTTAAGGAGACGGTGAGACACATGG
>NW_015605987.1:0-546 GCF_001515605.1 Sinocyclocheilus anshuiensis | reverse complement strand
ATTTACTTGTGCCAGTCCAGCCCATACGAATGGGTCCTCCTAATGTACCCATAGGTGTTCACACCAGACTCGGTTGGACTCTCCAAGGCCCTGTTGGGTACATCCTAACTACCCCTTGTGACCAACAATGTCTGAACATCAGACGGTCAGAATGCTGAGTTACTCAAGAACGTTGAGCGTCTTTGGCAGATTGACACCCTACCCTACATTAACGAAACAGCAGCCACTCATTCTAAACAGGACCAATACGCTCTTACACTACTCCAAACTCTCACTACTAGGGTAGAGGTTGACGGCATTCTACGATATGCCATGCCTTTGCTCAAAAGACCAAATGCTGTCACCCTTAAAGCCCCAAAGGAAGCAGTACTGGCATCCCTTCGCAGCACTGAACGGAGACTCGCCAAAGACCCAAACCTGTCTGAAACATGCTGCACTGAGATGGACAAATTAGAGAAGGCTGGCTACGTGGCAGAAATCTCCCTTCAGGAAGCTGAGAATTCAGCTGAATCCTGGTACATTCCACACCATATGGTGAGACACAAT
>NW_015605986.1:0-546 GCF_001515605.1 Sinocyclocheilus anshuiensis | reverse complement strand
GCAGTTTTTAATCTAAATTAGATTGTATAATTTTGAAATTTGAAGGAAAAACAGAATGGTCTGACTTTAACTTTGTGAAATTACGCTACATAAAACATCTGAACAAGACAAAAACAGCAGAAGAATCAGACGCAAATTCACTCTCTGACAGCAGGTGGCGCTTATGGAAAGCAGCGATACAGCATTTCCTTGGCTACTGCTGTAAACAAAGCAGTGCACACTTTAATATGCATTATAAAGACTCAAGATGAAAAGACTTTCATCTAAACTTTTCTAAAGACAGTAATTTCCCCTCAGAGATACATTCGTGTAAACTCCTGTAAACTTATTTGTAGTTGAAAGCATCGACAAATTAGTCAAAATGCTAATAAACAAATGTAAATGTAAAGTACACTTGTTTTGATGTGTTGATTAACATACTAAAGTATATGTAAAGTACTTTATTTTAATTGTAACTATAGTGTTATTTGGGTAACACTTTAGAATAGGAAACACATTCACTATTAATTAAAGGGGTCATATGATGCGATTTCAAGTTTTCCTTTC
>NW_015605985.1:0-546 GCF_001515605.1 Sinocyclocheilus anshuiensis | reverse complement strand
TGGGGCTGCTGATTAGAAACTGCCAGCATCAACACTCAACGCACAAAAATATTATCAAGAACACAAAACTGCCCTCCCCAGTCTTAAAACACAAAACACTTCATTTTTGAACGGAAACATATCCATCCAAGTGGTTACTGAATGAACATCTGACTTGTTAAACTGCATATTATAATTACTTTTGGTTGTTCATTTAGTAACCACTTGGATGGACTTGTGAGTTCACTCACTGAAAGATGTGCCAGACTGATTCAAACTGCTAACTTATGAGTTTAAATATTTTGGAATCATTTGTTTAAAGAACCAGTTCATTGGAGTCATTCACATTCAGTTCAGAAAAGTCAAAGGATGAGTCTAGCCTTCTGTTTTTTAAAATCCAATCTCACACACAGACATTTCAAATAGTTTCTATACCACTGTTATTTAAAATATTAAGCATTTCTATAATTTAGTCTACAACCAGTGCATTTTATACACACATTTATAAAACACAGGCATACATGTATTCAAAAGCAAAAAGAACACCCTAGCAATTAAAAAAAAAAA
>NW_015605984.1:0-546 GCF_001515605.1 Sinocyclocheilus anshuiensis | reverse complement strand
AATCTCCAGGTTTTTTGCCGTTCTAATTAGCGACGTCGTCAACTTGCCTTCGCTCGTATTTAAAGTGCTGGCTCAACTCTCTCATGGATTACAAGAGGTCTTAAGACCTGCGGAGACTGCAAGCATTACGGCTGTCCTGACGTAAACTGAATATTCTCCCCGCTCATGAGTCGCTGTGGTCGACCCGCCAAGAGTGAATGCAATCAGATTAACTCCTTATTAACAGGAAGCCATTGTGGATGATGCCTCTAATGCTTTTCTGAGTTTGAAGATGGTATGTGGTGTGTTGGATAGTTAAGCACGTGCAATGCCTTGTGAAGTACTGTGGCCTCAATTAACCTTATCACAGATTCTACATGCATGGCTCTGGGTCAGGATTCATAAATAAGCATCATGCGAATGCTTTATGTTTTAAATGAGACAACCACTGATATCCAGGGGAGTAGTTTATGTTTATACATGTTATGTGAAACATAATTGACCGTTCGCAGAGAGCTTGATTGACAGGCGATCTGACCAATCAGAATGTGGATATTATGTGCCGCC
>NW_015605983.1:0-546 GCF_001515605.1 Sinocyclocheilus anshuiensis | reverse complement strand
GCTGTTCTCCAGGCGCTCTCCACCTTCACAGGCGCTGCTGTGAAGCCTATGACAGAAAAAACAGAGGCTGGTAATGAACTCGATGTATTTAATTTTTTGTCAACTACCTTTGTAAAGCAAGCTGGTGATGAACCAGACTCACTTTATAGTGAGCTGTATGTGGACATTGACAGATTTCGAGACCCAAAGTTTGACTATGATTTCACGAATCTAAAGGATGAATCTGCATGTGTGCGTGGAAATGAGCAGTACACACGCCCTTGTGGCTGGACACGAATTGCTGTAAAGGTTCTGAACAAGTATCCTGACGGAAACACCTGGCTGGGCATTGACGGATGGAGGAGTCACTCAGTGTCTGGCGAGTGGCCTGTCTCTTATCATGGAACCAGCATGAACAGTGCTAAAGCCATCGTTGAGTCTCATTATGTGGCAGGTTCCGGACAAGTGTACGGCAGAGGAATCTATTCAACGCCTGACATAAAGGAGGCTGCTAAATACAGTGACCAATTTACAGATGACGAAACTGGAAAGACCTATAAAGTCCTT
>NW_015605982.1:0-546 GCF_001515605.1 Sinocyclocheilus anshuiensis | reverse complement strand
GAACTAGTTCACCGACCCCATCACTCAAAGCACACTGATTTCCCATTGTGCAATGCCTGACCTCAGAAATGATCAGCGTGACTGATAAGGACGATGCTGAAACGTCACACCAATCCACCAGCACCGCTGAATGCAAGAAGTCTGCTGGTGTCGCTAAAAATGCTGGAGGAGAGGCAGTAACCACTGTGGAGGATTTTGGAGAGGAGGTTGTAATGAGAGACACAAAAGACATGTGGGTTGGAGAGCCTCTGGTTCCCCTGGCAGAGATGGATGGAGTGAGAGACGCCACTTTACCGAAGCAAACACTGGCAGAGGGGAACAGCGAGATGGCCTGAGATCGAGGACTTCAGTCAGAGCCATCAATCACAGACTCCATCACACAACAGAAGCAGATAGTTAACACTGAGTGTATCGACTGACTTACTAATAAAGTACTAATGACATGTTGTACCTGTATGCAGTGTTTTCAAGAAAAAGT
Source organism: Sinocyclocheilus anshuiensis (assembly GCF_001515605.1). Classification (NCBI taxonomy): domain Eukaryota; kingdom Metazoa; phylum Chordata; class Actinopteri; order Cypriniformes; family Cyprinidae; genus Sinocyclocheilus; species Sinocyclocheilus anshuiensis. The sequence goes on along the minus strand of NW_015605982.1, from coordinate 68 downwards.
AGACAAAGAAAATGCTACAATGATGATTTTCATCACATTTAAAACATGTAGCCATCCGGAGTTATTAA
>NW_015605981.1:0-546 GCF_001515605.1 Sinocyclocheilus anshuiensis | reverse complement strand
ATCTGATTGAATGATATTTTGAGCATCTCGAGTGAAACACTTTCCTTTGCACAGAAGCTTTATTTCTTTTGTGTGGTTTTCATCATAAGGGCATTTGATCTCGACTGAATCTCCTTCACGTCTGATCACTGGAGGCACTAATAGTCAGAGAGAATAGAGAAGCATTTATACACTGTGAAATACATGCATCTATTATTGAACTGCATGGTTTGTGGTTCCTGTACATACTGGTTAAAGTCAGTTGGTGTTTATTGGTGAGAGAAACAGAAGTCAGATGCGTGTGTCTGGTTTCTGCTCCACACCAGTAAACTCCAGCATCTCTCAGGCTCACATTACTGATGCTCGCTGTAAAAACTCCTGCTGTACTGTCAGAAAACTCAAAGCGCTGCTTCTCTGATGAACTGATGCTCTGACAGATCTTCTTCTTCTTGTTCTCTTTGCAGATGTGTTTGATGGTCTCGTGTTTCTCAGGGTAACTGCAGCTGAGTTTCACACGTTCACCAATAACAGCAGCTGATTCGCTTGATGCATGAAAATGATCAACTA
>NW_015605980.1:0-546 GCF_001515605.1 Sinocyclocheilus anshuiensis | reverse complement strand
GACTTTACATCTCACAATTCTGACTTTACATCTCACAATTCTGACATTGTATATCACAATTCTCACTTTGTTTCACAATTCTGACTTCTCGCAATTCTCACTTTACATCCCACAATTCTGACTTCACAATTTTGACTACGTCTCGCAATTCGGACTTTATATCTTGAAATTCTGACTTTACATCTCACAATTTTGATGTTTTATGTTACAATTATGACTTTATATCTCACAACTTTAACTTAACATCTTGCAATTCTGACTTTTCTGAATTGCATGAAAAATTCTGAATTTTTTTTTTTAGTCCCAGAATAAGAAACAGGCTTGTTAAAGGTTCTCCACTGAACCATCAATTTAAAATAACAAACGTTTATTTTGAAGAGATTACAGGATTGGAATAAAGTATATGTTTTTGGGTGAGATATGACATGATTATTGAGATGCAAACACAGGTGAGTGGTGGATCACCTCGACTCTCTCCTCGCGCAGGTGTGTTCTCTGGGCCAGCTGCTCGCGGGTGTTGATGTCTGGATACTGGTTCTGTCTGAA
>NW_015605979.1:0-546 GCF_001515605.1 Sinocyclocheilus anshuiensis | reverse complement strand
ACAGAAAGGAAAAATTTAAATCGCATCATATGACCCCTTTAAGCATCTGCTGTGATCATTTTATGATAATTTTAAAATTACCATAATATAAAATGTGTGTAAAATGTATAAATAGACTTTCTTTGTCTCACCGGAAAATGCAGTTAACTACTTTTAGTTACTCCTCAACACTACTTGTAGAGATGAAATTAAGAGACAAGCGACCATTTCCACTGTATAAGCTTCTGTAGCTCTCCCATCTCCACTGTCAATAAGACGGACAGACTACCAGCAAACTGAGCCAAACAAAAGGGGAAAAAACATGGAGGGAAAGGGAACGAACACCAATTAGAGAGCCTCACCCACATGCTAACTCACAAAGATCTGATCTCTGCTAAAGGTCAGACTGAAATTTGAATGACAGGGCTAAAGTCTTTTACTCATAATTTTTGTGTTTGCAGCAGAATTCGAAGCGATTCACAGCCTTAGAGGCCTTAAGTGAGAGCAGCAATTAATTGTAATGAATAATCTGACAAATCTAGTTGACATATGGCGGCTAATTCCCAG
>NW_015605978.1:0-546 GCF_001515605.1 Sinocyclocheilus anshuiensis | reverse complement strand
TAATCATATGCGTTATATGTAATCGTATGCAATCATGTTATTTAAAACATAATACACTTGTTTTTGTGAAATGTTCTGTTTACATCCTTTCTAAAATAAATTATATGTTTTGAGATCACTGTAAAGCAAAATATAGCTTTTGAACACAATCTGACAATTTCACATGTTCTCAGGATGTTTTAGCTTTGATGTCTGAAATTGTCACATTGCAGATGTTCAAGCCCATTGAGATCACACATGCACAACAATTTCTGTACTACAAGCCAGCAAGTCAAGTCAAGTCAAGTCAACAAGTCAAAATTTAAGAATCAAAAATGCTTTATGGCACCGTCGCGTTAAATGATCAAACAAGACACTTTCTCTCGCTGCAGCCGTATTCCCTTGGGTCTTTGTTAAAACTGACATTACCCACAATGCTCAGCATTGCTGCCTCTGCTCGCCTGTATTACGCTCATTTTCTGGGTGGCAATAAATATTAGAATAAACTGTGCCTAAGCAAGGCTGGTCAGGGCCTCTGTTCCCTGTCTGCTCCGGTTGCCACGGCAG
>NW_015605977.1:0-543 GCF_001515605.1 Sinocyclocheilus anshuiensis | reverse complement strand
TGTCTGTCTGTCTGTCTCTCTCTCTCTCTCTGTCTGTCTGTCTCTAGGCAGCTCCTGAAGACTGAGTTGGGCTCCTTCTTCACAGAATATCTGCAGGTGATCATTTGAGTCTCAGATCAATAATACTAAATGAAGCAGCTGTGAACTAAGTTTGATTGTGATTGTGTTGCAGAATCAGCTGCTGACGAAGGGAATGGTGATTCTGAGAGATAAGATTCGCTTTTATGAAGGTAAGATGCTGTCTGAATCATTTCTGACGGTTCATGCACATGTTTAATGCTGATGTGACCTTCAGAAGAATCGTCCACTTGTGAAACACTTCTGAATGTCCTCCATCATGTGTCTCTAATGCTGCAGGATCTTTTCTCTTCCCTAATGTGACTCAACGTGTTTGAATCCGCTGGTGTTTTGCTGACTTTTAGTGTTTGTAGTCAGTTCTGCTCTGTGTGTGTGTGTGTGAGAGAGTGAGTGTGTGTGAGTGTGTGTGAGTTTGTGTGTTGTCTGTGTCTGTGTGAGTGTGTGTGTGTGTGTGTGTGTGTGTGT
>NW_015605976.1:0-546 GCF_001515605.1 Sinocyclocheilus anshuiensis | reverse complement strand
GCTTAAAATGTTCATTTATAGTGGCCTCCCAGGCTTTCTCAAATTGGTCACATTTTCTGTAAGTGCTGCTTCAATTGGCCTGAATTTGGCAGTGACATGAGAATATTAGCTTGGATGGCTCTCAGTCTTTCTGGCAAAGATGAGACACTTGAGAGAAAACCTGATCCCCCCCCCTCCCCTCATATCAGTCGATGGCACGTTGCCCTGAATCTCTCCATTTACTGAACCGCTCAAGCTTATGATTGCTATTTGTATTCCAGTCTGCTCAGGCATAATAGTCATATAAATGTGTTCACACAGACTGCCGTACGTTGGAAATCAATGCTATTGCTGTTCTTTATTTTAACGTGCCGATACTCCTCTCTACAGGTGGCAGCTATGGACCCTATGGCCTTGAAGCGTTCTCAGATGTATGTGATGGGCAACAGTCCCTACTCTCAGGCAGGTGGAACTTATCCGGGACAGCCATATGGATCACCCGCTCCTCACCGATACCCAATAGGAATGCAGGGGCGTGGCCAAGTGGGCATGGGAGGGATGCAGTAC
>NW_015605975.1:0-546 GCF_001515605.1 Sinocyclocheilus anshuiensis | reverse complement strand
AGAGAAAGAGAGAGAGAGAAATGTGGTCGAGGGTATTTTAAAACAAACTCTAAAAAAGGTAGAGGGAGAAAAGAATAGAAAAAAGCTTAAAGACAACTGTTTGGCTGGGTATATGGAGAGTAGGCCGAATGGATGGAGCACAGCCACTTGCCGCCCCCCCCACACACACAACACACACACATGCACAGGCCAGCTGAGGTAGCATAGGATGCTTTGGTTTGGCTGATTATAAGTACATTTCTAGCTGGTGTCACTGCGTCAGAGTGAAGGAAAGGGGAAACTTGTTCATGCTGTAAAGCTGACGTTTATTTTGTTTACCATGTTAACAGGTTACAGCTTTCATACTGTACACAATGCTGTGTAACAGAAGAGCATGTGCCACTAGTACTTTGGAGTCTATTTTTAGCTCACGTTGTGTGCTGAATTCAGCAGAAACACTATGAAAATGCACTATAAACCTTTTTAACAACTCAATGTTTTGCGATATAGGCTTTTATGAAGCAATATACAGTGGGTACGGAAAGTATTCAGACCCCCTTACATTTT
>NW_015605974.1:0-546 GCF_001515605.1 Sinocyclocheilus anshuiensis | reverse complement strand
TAAAGTAAATAATGTCTCTCGATGAACAGCTAACACTTCAGCCACAACTTGACCTTCTTGGGTGCATAACTTTTCGCCTAAATGCATAAATGAAAATGTAAATTCATAAATATTGAGAATAAAATAGAGTGCAAAATAATGAGAAAACCTGTAGAAGTGTCTATTTCATAAGACTCTGACATTGACTCTAGTGTGAATTTGCTTTCAATTTTGAATTTTTTTATGCTTTCAGTGGGTTTTATTGTAGTTTTAAACAGTAATTGTTTAGAGAATGTGCTCTTGATCTCACTTGGATTATAAACTCATCATACTCTGTAAATGGATGTTAGAAATGCATTGAAAGTAGCTTGTGTTTGTCAGTGAAATAACATTTGATTATCTGTCACATCTCCACAAGCATAATCATGGCAAAACTCTTCTGCTTTAAAGCTGTTTTGGGGTTTTCTGCACTGCAGTGATTGTCACAAACCTGCAGTTTCACTCCGACTGGTTGCTAATGTGCTTTTTTTGCTGAAAAAGAAAAACCAACAATGTAAAGAAACTCGG
>NW_015605973.1:0-546 GCF_001515605.1 Sinocyclocheilus anshuiensis | reverse complement strand
TTATTGACAGCCTGTATCGTTCTTAGTACTGGCAGCACTTCATCGGTCAACAACTTTGAGATCGGACCATTTTTGTTCATCTCAGCAACTATACGGTGTTCTGAAGCAGCTGCGTTGACAGCCGCTGTGCCTCACTGCCACTCAGCATTCTTTCTTTTGTTAGTAACACCTGCAGAAAGACTGGCAGAAGAGTTTAGGAATTTATTTATTTTTTTACTCTGTTGTTTGTAGTTCTTCAATTGTTTTCAAATTAATTGAGAAATATGGATTTTTAATTTAATTCATCACATAGTGTTTACATATAGCTATAGTGATATTGTTTATTTTCTTATAATGGAGGTGGAACAAATTTCATTGCTTAAAGCTAAAGTGTTAACTGTAATTTCTGTCAATATTGTTCCACACTCTCATTCAAAAGTTTGGGGTCAGAAAGATTTTTTTTTTTTATGTGTTTGAAAAGTCTTTTATGCTCACCAAGGCATTTATTTAATTAAAATACAGTAAAAACTAGGGATGCACCGATACCGATACTGGTATCAGTATCGG
>NW_015605972.1:0-546 GCF_001515605.1 Sinocyclocheilus anshuiensis | reverse complement strand
GTATTGGGTAGGATTAGGGATGTAGAATATGGTCATGCAGAAAATTTGCTTTATAAGCACTAATAAACAGCCGATATGTTAATTATAGACATGCTAATAAGCAACTTGTTAATAGTGAGCATTGGTCTCTATACTAAAGTGTTACCATGAAGTGTTTCCAAAAGTCCAATATGATATTCAAAAATATAATTAAAACTAATTAAGAACAAATGTAATTTTCCTGTAGGGTTCAAACTGTTCTGTAAAGCAATGCAATACAATAAAAGCTTCAGAAGTAACCACTATATGAAAATTTGATAATGGCATATGTCTAGATCTATCTACTTTAGAACTATTAGCTGCTTATCTTATGCAAAAATGTATATGTAAATAAATGTGAATGTGGTAGAAACTTGTTTTATGTAAAATACACTCATGACATCACATTGTAACATGACACTTGTGTTCTCAGTCAACATTAAATAAACAAATGCAAAAAATAATACCAAAATGTTATTGCACAGAAGTATTCAGATACATGAGGCCAATCTCTAGCATCATTGTAAA
>NW_015605971.1:0-546 GCF_001515605.1 Sinocyclocheilus anshuiensis | reverse complement strand
GTATCCCATTCTACCCTAGACAAGTTTGGCATGTAGAAGTTTTGCGGCCGGAGTAAACAAAAGTTTGTCGAAGTCTTCAGAACATCACAAATCTACTGCATGCTGCAGCGTTCAGCCATTGAGGGAAAACTTTTAAAGACACGCATCGCAAGAGCAAATGGGTGAGATCTCGTTCACATCTGCACGCTTATTTTGCAGAGAGATGTTTTATTTAGACCAGAAATAACCGTAACTCTGAGCCTCAAACTGAATTGTCAAATGTTTGCTTTGGCTATTTAAATAATTCAAATAAAGCTACTGTGCGATGCCTACTATACAACGACTGTCTTATTATAGGTCAATACTATGTATTATTTCTACAGACAATTTCGAGTGTTAAAAATGTCGGAGAATGCAAAAAAGGTTCTCCATGTTCATGGAAAAATCTTGGATTTGCTAAAGTCACTCAATATGTACATGATGTGCCATGCTGTTTTACGACATTCATTTCCCACAGCATAGGTTTAATGCCTTTTGTTTCTTACAGAGCAAAACTACGGGGAGGTG
>NW_015605970.1:0-546 GCF_001515605.1 Sinocyclocheilus anshuiensis | reverse complement strand
AGTCAGAATTTTTAAATATAAACTCAAATTTACCTTTTTTTAATTCTTTTATTACATAGCTTCCATAGACTACTACTTGAAAACTGTAAATTAAACTTAATTACTTTAAATTACTTTAATTTTAGTTAATGATAATAACGCTAATCGCTGAATAATTAAACAGACTGCTGCACACATATAACCTCAATACAGAGCAACTGCATTCGATATGAATATTTTATTTGATATGTATATCATATGTACAAATATATCAGTAATTGTGTGACCAAAATACCAATAATAACCAAAACAAAAAAAGGTTTTTGTTTTTTTTATTATTAACAAGCCCAAAATACACCAGGACTCTTATTTTGAAATGTCTCTGTTTTTCTGGTACCTTGTTAGCTGGTAGCTTCTCTCTCAGGGACGAAATGAGTCTCCAGCTCTCTTCACATGAGCGTTTGTCAGAATCATCTCCACTGTCTGAATCTGCGTACTGAACACACTCACACACACACACACACACAGACACAGACACACACTCACACTCACACACACACACACACA
>NW_015605969.1:0-546 GCF_001515605.1 Sinocyclocheilus anshuiensis | reverse complement strand
CCAATGGCATTCTGAATCATTCATCAATGTTAATGCAGCACTTTTGTATCTCATGGTAAATGTTCTTTATAGTTATCAGATGTCAGTGTTATTTATCTGTTTCTCCATAAGTGCTTGTTCAAACTCTTATGGAAAACATGGCAGAGGGTTTTTATAAGGAGATGCTCTTAAAAACATGAAAGCTCTAGATAGAGAGTTTAGTTCAGATGTGTTCAGTAGTAAATGATCTTGAATGGTCCATTTGCTCCAGTGTCTTTTAATGTGCCTCAAAGGTTCAAGGTTTCTTCTGGCCAAGCATGGATTTTGGGATAGATTCGATGACCCTTAATTATTAATATAGGAGAAAGATGACTTTTTTCGTGTCTTTGCCGTTTTAATGCACTGCTACAACTACAAACCACCTACAAACCATTTTTAATATTCTCTTCATTGTGCTTGGTTAAGTCACTTTTATTTCTTAAAGGGACAGTTCACTCAAAAATGAAAGTTCTGTCAGCAATAACTCACTCTCAAGTTGTTCCAAACCTGTATGAATTTCTTTCTTCT
>NW_015605968.1:0-546 GCF_001515605.1 Sinocyclocheilus anshuiensis | reverse complement strand
TAAATTACTATGAAAAACAGTAAAATTACATTCCTAGAAGTCCCTGCGTGACACATCACATATGATTATATTTTATGTAAGTTTTGTTTTTTCTTATTCTTGTTATCAGTAATGCACATTAAAGTGTTTTTGTTACATTTTCTGATATTTAATGTTTATGTATTATTATTTTACTATTATTTGTGTTACCCTGATGATGTTGTGTGTATGACCCTCCACAAAATCTAGGAGCTTTTACCATTTTTAAAGGACAGGCCACTTTATGATAAACTCTGATTTATTATCTGGCTTTATTTTCATGGAGGTTATAACTTATAAGTATATTTGAAGGTAAAAAGCAGATTTTGATAGTTGTAGATAGGTATAGTATATCAACATTATATCAGCTTAATGAAATATACGAATGAAATTAATAAGTTGTGAAATATACAGGCACCAATATACCACCCTGTACCTGAAAACATTGTCATCATAATTTTTACAGTGAATTTCTGGCAACAAATTTACAGCTGTTTGTTTTACTGTAAATGTAACTGGATATTTTCT
>NW_015605967.1:0-546 GCF_001515605.1 Sinocyclocheilus anshuiensis | reverse complement strand
ATGCTGTGAATATCATCAGTTTGCATTAACGACCCATCAGCCTGCGCCATCTAGAATTTCATGACAGAACTTGGCATATCTCACGATTCAGACTTTGTGAGAATAAAGCCTGAATTGTTTAAGAAGTCACAATTACAATTAAAAACACAAAAAACAATTAAACAAAAAAGAATTTCCATAGAATCTTGTGCAGAAATATATAGTGTGATTAAAAATGAAATTCCATGCTATGCAATAATTACAGATATCCTAGCATCTATAATTATTGCATAACATGTTATTCCATTTTTATTCCATTTAACACATTCACTTTTTTGTCATGTTTTCTTTTTTTAATCTAGACTATATATATATATTCTGTTGAGTGTGTGTGTGTGTGTGTGTGTATATACAGTATATATATTAGACAGCACTAATATATATTAGTGCTGTCAAACGATTAATCGCTTCCAAAATAAGTTATTTACGTAATACATCTGTGTGTACTGTCTATATTTATTTTGTATATATAAATGCACACACATACAGTATATATTTTGAAAATAT
>NW_015605966.1:0-546 GCF_001515605.1 Sinocyclocheilus anshuiensis | reverse complement strand
GGAGCGCCTGTGAGCGGCAGCAGCGCGCAGAGTCCGCGGAAGTGACGTCAGGCGAAGAAGAATCTCTGTTTACAGCTGTGTTTAAACTCTGTTAGCATGAGCTCCGACACTGTGATTTAAGACATGATTTCGCGTTTAAGGCTTCTTTCTGAAACACCGACATGAGCGACGCGATGGAGAGCCGAGAGCAGGGAACTCTTCTGTCTTCAGCCGCGATGAAGGTGATTTTCATGCATTTTTAGCTCGGTCCGGTCATCTGTTGTGTTCTTAAACTCCATTAAAGCACTCGATTACATGAAGATCATGCATTCAGGAAGAGAATTACGCTATAGGAAAACTCTATTAGCAGCTGCCATCTGTGTTTCAGTCTAATCTCATGTTTGAACAATGAGTTCAGTGAAACATTTGATGAGTTCAGAGAAAGTGTTTTTTCATCAACAACAACATTTTTGATGCATTTCAATCAGGCTTTAGAAAATTTCACTCCACTGAGACGGCTCCTTTAAAAGTGTTCAATGATATACTTTTAGCTACCGACTCTGGAGA
>NW_015605965.1:0-546 GCF_001515605.1 Sinocyclocheilus anshuiensis | reverse complement strand
AGATGAATGGGTTGTTGGTGGCAACAAAGTCCAAGGGGTCCGTGTTCACGTCACCATTCTCCCTGTAGACAGCATCCCACCTATAGTTAGTGTGGGTGGCCAGTTTGTAGTAATTGAGGGTGAGAAAAATGTTATCACATTAGAGCACATTCAAGCTGAGGACATTGACACTGATAATGATGATATATTGTGTACTATTATCGTTCAGTCCACATCTGGCTATGTGGAGAACATCTCCCCAGCTCCTGGCTCTGAAAAATCCAGAGCAGGCACTGCCATCACTGCGTTCACCATTAAAGATGTTGGTCTAGGTCACATCTATTATGTCCAAAGCATTCACAAGGGTGTGGAGCCAGTGGAGGACAGATTCACTTTCCGCTGCTCCGATGGCATTAACTTTTCAGAAAGGCATTTTTTCCCCATTGTCATCATCCCAGCCAATGACGAAAAGCCAGAGATTTTCATTCGTGAGTTTGTTGTCATGGAGGGGATGAGCTTGGTTATTGACACTCCTATTTTGAATGCTGCTGATGCAGACATCCCAAA
>NW_015605964.1:0-546 GCF_001515605.1 Sinocyclocheilus anshuiensis | reverse complement strand
AGAAGGTCCTCTAACAGAAGAGAGGCCAGATGTGTGGGCCATTTTCATTAGCATTCTGGAGATAACACAGAGAACGAGCTGCTTGACTAAACCCAAACCCGGGAGATAAGGTGGCCGTTCTCCAGCCCGTACCACACAATTAAGCACATCACTGAGCTCCTGTCAGTCACCTGAGGAAACGCTACACTGGCTGACTCACAAAGACATCGGCCTCGCACACAGCTGCATATCAAAGACACGGCAAACACAAAGCCCACATGCATCTCTACAACATTCACCGCAATGCCAATGCAGTTTCATAGGTACCTGTGGTGACAAACCTCTGTCCCATATTTCTTAAACAGAACTTTAAAAGTGGTCAGCTTTTGACTCAGATATTTGATTCAGCAATGTCTTGAAACACTCACTGACCTTGCACATCTGTTTTTACCTTGAAAACCCCCTTGAAAACTTTTACCCCTTGAAAACTTTTTTTAATGCAAATTCTGCTGATTTGTCACCAATATGTAACCCTGGAGCACAAAACCAGTCTTAAGTCGCTGGGGT
>NW_015605963.1:0-546 GCF_001515605.1 Sinocyclocheilus anshuiensis | reverse complement strand
TTAATGTTTATGTTTAATTATTAGAATAATATAAAAATAATATAAAATGCAATAATATAAAAATAATTACAAAAACAACTTTTAAAATAGTTTTAGATGGAGTTTAATTTAGCTCTCTTTATTTATTTCTCACCAGCTAGTAAAGGTACTGTATGTGTATTTTACGGTACCGTAACTTTACTAATTTATAGTGCTGAAATATTAAAAATATGACTGGCTCACCATATATGTCTAGTCTGGCTGTACATGATACGATCCCTGCCTCATTTTTTGCAGACACCGTGTACCAGCCAGCATCTTCCTTTCTGGTCGGTTGAATCAGTAGACAAACATAACCTGTAGTGTCCTGATGCATGCTGGGATAACAAAGACACAGAATATATATGCTTAATATATACTGCATTTATGTTCTCAAGCACATTGCCGATCATATCTGGGAAACCGTGCTGAAGCAGCTGAAGGGAGCTGCTGCTTTGGTTCCTGGTCCAGCAGAAGTGAGCGGACTCACCTGACTCTGTCCTTCGAGTGAGGGATTGTGTCATTGTC
>NW_015605962.1:0-545 GCF_001515605.1 Sinocyclocheilus anshuiensis | reverse complement strand
TTAAAATAAAGTTAACATTATAAAATTAAACTACATATTTATATTTTAAATATATATTTTACTTGAAATATAATACTTTTATAATATAAAAAGTATAATACATTCTAATAAATACTGTACTACACACACACACACACATAATAACTTATTAACTTAAATTATACATCTATTATATAACAGGATAAGGACATTGTACACAAAAGGGGAAGCAGAGGTTTTACTTCTGCAGGTGCAACAAAAAGCAACTCTTGCCTCACTGTAATTCTAACTACTTCAGTAAATGTTTTTGAAGAAAGAGCACTTATTTTTTCCTCTAAATCAACAAACAAGGACAATTAACCTTGACTCAAATGGCCTATTTGATTGGGTATCATTAGTTGAGCCTGTCATAAACATTAAAGCAACACAAAATATTAAACGATCTCAGAGTAATCAGACAGTAGTGACCCCTGCCTCATTGAGTGTGCATTTGCTGAACAAGCATTAAAGGGGTCATATGCTATTGCTAAAAAGAACATTATTTTGTGTATTTGGTGTAATGAAAT
>NW_015605961.1:0-545 GCF_001515605.1 Sinocyclocheilus anshuiensis | reverse complement strand
ATCTCTCTTAATTGTTAAAGTCATTGTTCCGGAACTTCCTGTGCCGGCGCACAGCTCATTAATGTCCACTCTCACATGCTGCTGTGGAGGGCAGACAGAAGGGCCACTCTTCAGATCAGAACAGAACATATATTTTATTTCAATGCACGTTTTTTTTTTTGTTTTTGTAGGGAAGTCAGTGGATTGAAGATTGCAGTCTATAAAAATACATGAAATAGCAATTCGTTTTTCTAAATAATTACATATATAAAATTCACTTTTGTTAAAATATGAAATAATGGACTAAACAATAATGAAAAAAATGAAATCTAATAAAATCTGAACATATTATTATTATTATTATTATTATTATTAATAATAATCTTTTAAAATGAATTCCAAATGCACCTACTGTAAAGATATATTTTATTTTATTCGATTTTTTTTAACCATTACATAACCAATGAGGTACTCAAATGAAAAAGAAAACCCAGGTGCTCTTGAATAAAACCCTAATTTGCAATTCAAACTGGTTTCTAAAAACCCAAAGCAGGATGGCAACATCA
>NW_015605960.1:0-546 GCF_001515605.1 Sinocyclocheilus anshuiensis | reverse complement strand
CCTTCTAAGAAAGTTTTGGTAGCCTACCATTAAATAAGACACTCAGGCATTTGTGGATGCATGAGCCAATTTGCAACCAGGGGTGCCCCATCAATCCCCTCAAGCATTGCTACATGCCCTCCCCATTCTCCATCGGCCCTGGTCGCACCTCTCAATGGACTTCATCAATGGACTCCCAAACCACTATTCTAGTAATAGTCAACCAATTCTCAAAGGCATGCACATTTATCCCTTTGCCTATGTTACCTTCTGCCGAGGAAACTTATGAAATTGTCATTGATCATGTGTTTCAGGTCTTCGGGATTCCAAAGGACATTGTCACTGATAGAGTACCATAATTTTCATCCCACCTCTGGCATGCTTTCTGTCAACTACTGGGGACAACGGTGAGTCTGTCCTCTGGTTTCCACCCAGAGTCTAATGGACAAACTGAGAGACTGAATCAGGACCTAGAAACCAGAGATTGTCTTACTATAGGGAGATGATAGGGTCTGCATTACAGCTAACTTGGATCATGTGTGCCTTAATAACCAATCACATTACAGC
>NW_015605959.1:0-546 GCF_001515605.1 Sinocyclocheilus anshuiensis | reverse complement strand
CTCTCTCACAATGTGCTAATTACCCACAACACCGGCAAACAAACAAACAGAAACAATTAAGATGTTCATTCTGCCATTTTCTCTGCCTCTCCTTGCTTCTCTTTCTGTTTTTAACGCAGCGGTTCTTTCGCTCGGCTCTGTTATGGAGCAGAAGTTATAATTTAGTGTCGAGCTGTTCCCACGGCGATGAGAACTGGGCGCGCTCACCTGAGAAAAACCATCCTATCAGAGAGCGACAGTAATTACTGAGAGAGAGAGAGAGAGACAGACAGGGGGATTGGGGGGGGATGCATTACCGACACAAAGAGAGAAAATAGAATGAGAGAACAGAGAGAAAACCACACAAATAAGAGACAGAAAACCGGACCAGGAGAAAGAGAAAGGGATGTTTTCTGGTCTGTGCATACATGAAAAATAGATCGATTTAAAAAAAAAAAAAGAGAACGACAGACAGAACATCAGAGTGAGCGAAAGAACAGCAGAACAGTAGATAGAACGACATACAGAACAATAGACAGATCGACAGACAGAATGGTAGTTAGAACA
>NW_015605958.1:0-546 GCF_001515605.1 Sinocyclocheilus anshuiensis | reverse complement strand
GTGCTGCTTATGGCTTTCCCAGGATACTGAGAAACCTATTAACTCATTTTAGAGCTATCTACAGTAATCGTGTCACTAAATCTTGTACATATACAAAGAGAGTCAGAAATTGTACCCTCTGTTCCACATGTATTATACACAAGAAGATTATACTGTGCACTCTTACTCACAGGGGTCACATCAGGAAAAATTGGATTTCCCCTAACTGATCTTTTTAAAAGTTAATGTACTACGAAAACATATAAGCGAAAATTCTCAGGGAACACATTGGGATTATACCGACAAAATACACCAAAATAAAACTCTCTAATATATATATGCAGTCAAAAGTTTGGAAAAATAAAGATTTAATGTTTTTAGAAGAAGTCTCTTATGCACCAAGGTTGAATTTATTTGATCAAATACATTTTTATTTGATCAAAAATTACTCGAAGAATCCAAAAAAGTATCAACATTTCTAGAAAATATTAAGCACCATGACTGTTTATACTGTTTTCAAAAAAATTAAATTCTAATAATATCTCACAATATTTTTTTTTTTTTTTT
>NW_015605957.1:0-546 GCF_001515605.1 Sinocyclocheilus anshuiensis | reverse complement strand
TATCAAACCTGAGGCCGTTTTGTAAATATCATATTGACAAATTATATTGTGACAACTGGTCAATTGTAAAACTGTCTTGTGCATCATCTTTTGTTAATAATATCTATGGATATATTGTTGCTGTTATATTTTGTTGCTGTGCTGTTATCATCATTGTGTCCTATGTTAAACTGATCTCTGCATGTAAAGCATCTTTAGAAAATAGAAGGAAATTCTGGCAAACATGTCTGCCACACATATTATCACTGATAAATTTCACTTTTGCTTTGCTTTTTGATGTTATGTATAGCAGATATGGCTCAAATGATATACCAGAGAGTCTCCGCAATTTTTTGGCTCTAGAACTGGTGATAGTCCCACCTGTGTTCAATCCTCTAATCTATGGACTAAATATTAGAGCAGTGCGCAGAAGTTTTGCCTCATGCATTTCCACAAGAGTGAACATTTAGGAAGCTCAAAAAGGCATAAAAACCTTGACAATTTCTTGATGTACTGTACTGAAACAGACATGAAAATGTTATAATTTTATGAATGAACTGTAACAGA
>NW_015605956.1:0-546 GCF_001515605.1 Sinocyclocheilus anshuiensis | reverse complement strand
GTTTTTACTTTCAGTTTTAAAGGATACTTTTTAATATCAGAACATCAAAACACCTGAACTGTGTGTCTAATGTTACTGTTTACAGAAAACAAGAATTTGAAACACTATTTTTTTATATGTTCAGTGGTTCTGAACTCCTTTAATGAATTTAGATTAATTAGATCAACAATAAACTTATTAGTGGGACTGATATTTGCATTCTAATCAACTGTCATTTGTATTATACAGTATGTCATATTTGTATTGCCTTTTAAAACAATAAGCCTTTTTGTGAATTCCAATTTAAATTAGTTGATTTAAAATATTTTGCCTCAATTAAAAATATAACCTGATACAAGCTCTCTATACAATTTATTTACATAACATTTTTGTGGCTTCTCTATAAAATACTCCAGTCATTTAATGGAGGATAAGACTTATTTGTTTACTTCACCTTCACTGAGATTTTTCTTTATTTTCTTCACAGGTCACGTGTCTCATTTATCTTAAAGGGGTCATATAATGCTACATGCACTTTTACAAGTTGGTTGAACTGAAATGTGTGTT
>NW_015605955.1:0-544 GCF_001515605.1 Sinocyclocheilus anshuiensis | reverse complement strand
GGAACAACCAAATAAGGACACAGAGGGAGAAACCACAAGCGACAGGGGTGTGACAGGTGGTTGGATAGATAGATAGATAGATAGATAGATAGCAGACAGACAAACAAATAAATAATATAAAAGTGTCACCTTAATATAAACTAAATATTTTAGCGATAATATATATAACATGTATTTAGAATGTTTTTATTTTTTGCTGTATAAATCAGGTCTTTACACATGAAAATATGTACCTTTTATGTTTTAGAAAAGGTATCCCTCGCAAGGGGATCATCGTATTTGGGGACCCATAGCAACGGAATTGATCAAATTCTATATTTAAAAATGAATATAGAATTTATTTTATTTTTTTTGGTTGGTCTTGCTCTTTTTTTTTGTGGCTGTGAGTCAATTTTTTTCTTTACCATCGTATGGAAATAAGAGAAAACACCACAAAAAGACATCACAATGTCATAAAATGCTCATGAGCACTCTGTCACGTTGCACACACACGAGGGAAGAGGAGACGCTGGAGAATATGTTGACAGGACTTTATTTGCATGAA
>NW_015605954.1:0-532 GCF_001515605.1 Sinocyclocheilus anshuiensis | reverse complement strand
TGTGTGTGTGTGTGTGTGTGTGTGTGTGTGTGTGCATGTGTTAGTGTTTTAGAATTGCTTTGATCATGTCTCATCCAATCAGAATTCAGAGCCGGAACTATCCATTTTATAATTATTGTTTTGGTCTCCAGTGATGAACCCTGTCCTGATTGCCACAGTAATTTCAGAACATCAGTGACAAGTATGCTGATCATCTGACCACATACATGTTTCTCAGTATCTCTGACTGACCTGTGAATGCTTTTCCATATCAATTTTTTTTTTTTTTACATTATACCTTCAACATGCGTAACACAAACACTTAAATCCAGCTAAACCAAGGTTGCTTGATTGATTGTTGATGCTGATTCCCTGATGAAATCTCTTCCTGCAGAAAGCGTTTTTCGTTCCTGCTCCCCCTCCCCTCATCCTTACACTTACCACCCTAATTTGCCTTTTAATTCCCATCCGTGGTGAAGAGCAAACAGACGGATGCATTTGTAAACAACTGTCTCGCCGCTTTCTACCTCACTGCCTTGATGCGACCCGGAGG